>NC_051054.1:25515210-25616698 GCF_904848185.1 Acanthopagrus latus | reverse complement strand
TGGTTGAGGGAGACCAAAACAGAGCTAGAGTGAGAGGGAATATTGGACTGCAGTTGAACCCAATGCAGAAGTGCCTTAAAACTTCCTTATTTCTATAGACCAGCAGGTTGCTGGTTTCTAAAAGAAATCTGACTTAAGCAGTGCATTTTTCGCTCTTAAGTGTTGGTTCGGTTCACCAAGCACAGGTGCAGGATAAGATGAGTGTTCATGTTAGTAACTCAGATAAGACAGAGACTGTAGCAGGAAAGCTCATTTGAGTTGTTATTCATAGGCTGTGGCTCTTGTTGTGGAGCAGGCAGCTGGCAGATTGCATCTACTATGATGACGTTACTACTCAGGCACTCTGACGAATTGACACAAAGAAGGTGGACAACTTTAAACATGAAATATGTATTTTCCCATTTGTATCAGTCTTTTTTGAAAACAGAGGACATGATGTACAGAGCAGAAACATATGCTGGCAAAAAAAGTGCAATTAAATGTTAGTTGAACTTGAAGGGTTACTGTCTCAACTCACTGTTAGGAAGTTGCTACATACATCTTTTTCTTCATTTTCAGTGATAGCCATTAGTAGGCCTACTGGCTTTTAGAGCATATATAAGTGTAATTCTTGGAATTTTAAGCATATTGGCCCCAAATCATTGGGAATAGCTGAGTTTAAGCCAAATCCCAGAAAAAATGCTGTTGATTTCAACTTGTTGTGGCAACGCATAATTCTTCAGCCAGCTTCTACTTCACAACCCGAAATCCCACTTGAAGCATAATTTCAGTGTTTTTTTGGCAATTAAAATATGATGTATTGCAATTTCTGAACGTTAAAATTCTTTTTATCTTGCTTGGTGGTTTCTGCCAAGGGCTTCTCTCTCTTCACTGTGAGGCCTGGTGACTTGTGAGGTAACCTCTCCGCGGCTGATTTATACCACACAGCTGTTCTGGGATGAGCAGTTATCCTGTTGGGAAGTAGTGTGTGCGTGTCTGTGTGATGAGTGTAATGCCATTAGCTGAGATACAGAGCTGTCCAAGGTAGTCTGCAGGGGAAACACTTATGGCACTCTGACCTAATGAAAAAAGCGTTTCTACTCTTTTTTCCACCCCATTTTTCAGAATTTTTATTCCATCCTATTGACTGCCACAGTCAGAAAAGGCGGGTTACTTAAGTTATATCACAGTCGCCCCCAACTTATCTGCCTGACGTAACCCCACGGCCCCAGGTGAACTCAAGTATCCTTTAACACCACCATGTTCCAAAAGTTTTCATTTGAGTTTATTTTGAATTGGGTTGTATACATTTATCAGATCAAAGTTTATACTGATACAGATTTTCTTCATACATCTGAGCTGTAGGTTGGTCTGCTTTCGTACATCCACCACATCAAGTTGCAGAAACTGAACCTTTTCTGTTTATGCAGCAGGTCTACTCTTGACTTCAACTTTTTATATCTTACTATAGCTGCTGATCAAAACAATCAATTCTGGCTAATATTTCAAATACCATCTATCGGTAATTGTAGCTATTTCACCATTCATCTACTACCATGTGTTTGAACCATTGTCCACTACACCTGGTTTCATTTTTAAACTTTTAACCCATTAAAAGTTAGCTATCTTTTCAAACTATCCGTTACTTTTAGCTAACTATTTAAATCATTTACCCATTTTAGCTATTTTACCATTTATCTGATAATGTCAGCCAGGCCTATTCACCTACCATCTGTTAACCTTTTACCCATTACTTTAGATACTGTAACAATTTGAACTGTTAACTATCAATTTCATTAGTTAATTTTCATGATTTAATAAATAACCAACAATTTCAACAACTTATTGCTCTCAGCTTACTTCTTCAACTTTTTATCCATTTTGTGACTTACCTATTTCATCCATTATAGCTAAATAGACGGTTTCCACTGTTTATCCATTACTTTAAGCTATCCATTGAAATCCTTTATCGATTTTAGCTATTGTGTCTGATCATTAGCTACAGGGCTATTTATCTATTACCATGTACTAACCTTTTACCCATTGCATTTAACCAACAACTTAGGCTACTACTTTTAGCAACTACGTTAACTGTTTACTCACTATTTTTAGCTAATTAATTGAACCATTTCTTTTAGTTAACTAATTCACTATGTAAATACCTTGAGCTGACAGTTTAAACCATTCAGTTTGCCAAGGCAAACTTCTCTGTTTGTTCTCTAACTCAAGCTTTGTCAATGTTTATATCTACATTTTGGTGCATAGAGAATCTTTTAAACTACTTTCCCATTTCCACATGTCCCCTGTAACTGACGTAGGCTGACCCCTGGTTGGGAATCGCTGTTATATCAGACTGTGTACTCATTAAGCAGCAACATCTGTGCTATCTACTATCTTTCAGGAAGTACCTCATCTTTATCAAACTGACTGACATTATAAATCTCCATGCAGGGTGACATGTTTTAAAATAAGCCTCCATATAACGGAGCTTAATGTCAAAAACAGCTTGTATTGTCATCCGTCTTTAATCAGGGGTCGATTCAGAACAGGTTCTTTGGCAGCAGCACAACCCGGTTGGATTTTTATCAGCCAGTATCAGTTGGATGTTTGGCACCGTTGTCTCTCTGTTTTGGTGATTGTTGTTGTGATGTACAAACACTCACCCACAATACAGTCAGCGTTAAAGAACCCTTTGATGCGATGAGGCATTCGTCCCCACTGACATAAAAAAATGGAAAATGAATATTAGTTTTCCTCTCTTAGACAATTAAGTCCCTTTGCTATTCTATCTGTGTAATGGGGCGTCTAATCCGTGACATTATTTACAACTGCAAAACTGGAACTGCTAAATCAAAAGTGTGAAAAACATGACCTCAGCTGCCTTGTTCCAGACCCTCTGTCAGCGGGGACCCCAGCAGGGGCGGGTAACTTGGATAAGACGGAGACTCTAGCAAGAAAGTCCCTCGCCGGGAATGGATGTTGCAGGGAAACCTCTGGCCTGTCAATATATCAGCTTATAGTGAGGGACAGGCATTCCTTCTCCTGCTCACACATCCTCTGGGCTCACAAACTGATCTCATTCACTTTTGCTTTCAGTGGCCACAGATTTGATGCATGAAAAAATTGTGATAAAGGATTACTTACTCCCCTATGATAAATGAATGCTCTCTGGTTATGAGATTGTGGTTTTACAGTATTGGTTTTGTGAGGAGTGATCATGTGGAGGTCTTTGTTTTTTTGGTTGCATAACTGCCTGCTCCATGCTGATGGTTAATGAGGGAGAGGACAAGACAGGATTCCTGGACAAATTTAGATCATGAACGTCCCTCCTTCATTTATTTGGTCTGCTTTCTTTGTGGAACTCTCTCTCCCAAATGTACTGTCTCTATGACATCACACTGTGTAAAATAGGAGTCAAAATGTGAAATAATCAGAGTCGGACTCGGGCAGTTCTTGACCAAACTGACCCAGATTCTGATCTATTGACCTTGGCAACTTGTGCAAAACTGTCGAGAAGCTAACCTCTGTTCCATCAGCTTCTGTAACTCAAAGCCTCTCTCATTCAGCAGTTCTGTCTGGGGTTTACTTTCTGTATTCAAAGACAAACTGTCATCCGCTAAAGTGCTTGTTAATAGGATTTCATCATTATACGTTTAATGATTAAATTATGAACCTTCTAAAAACTACAACTCCCAAAGTGTGACATTGTCTATATATCTATATATCCATATCCATCTATATGTCCATGTATCCATATATCCATAAAAATCACCAATGCTCTCAAAGTCACCAGCTTTTTAACTTAACTAATTTCAGCTGTCTATGCAATTCTAAGCTGATCACTCCTCTCTACTGTTATTACAGACATGTCTGAGCTAACAGAGGCCCTGTGACTCATTGCTGGAATTTGTCTGGCCAGGTCATCGAACTCACCGTGGTCTGGGGGGCATGCGACATGGTGTTGGTTTAATGCAGACACACTATTAACAGAGCTATTGAAAATAACATTAGAATATTCAATTATATTCTATGGATTATGTCGAAACTGGTGTTTGTCACTGGTGTGTATGTGTGTGTGTGTGTGTGTGTGTGTGCGTGCGTGTGTGTGTGACTCTTGACCTACTGCGGGGAGCAGCGAGGCAGCCTTTGGAGGAGAAAGACACTGTGTGGAAAAGGAAAATAGTCTGAGTCAGCGTCCAGGTGTAGAAACCAGAGATTACCCAGAGCCCTCTGAGGAACTGTGCTAATGTGCAGACTGAGGCTGGAGAGTCTAATTTAAGTCTGTAACCAGCAGACAGTAGCAGAACCATCAGGCTGTTTATCATCATCAAGAAGATGAACCAAACACAAACCCTTTAAGATAACACCTCTGTGGTCAGGGCCTTGATTATTAGTTTTTACCCAGCTTTCCGTAAAGCACAACACTCAGGAAGTTTTTGTTCTTTTTTCTTGAGAAAGAGTCCTGGGACGTGACCTTTTTGAGTTTCTCAATGTATTCCCCCCCTTTTTTTCCTCACAGCCTTCAACCAGTATTGTTTTCACAGCACTTTAGCAGTTTGGAATCGGCAATCTATGGTTAAATTTGGGAGAAGGTCCAATTAAAGAGATGCTCTTGAAGACTGATTCCTCTGTCATTTAAAGTCGAAGTGAGAAAACAATCAATATTTGGCACAGCTTAGTCAATGAGTTAAAACACCAGATGCTTGTGAGTGACCTGTTTAGGCCGGGCTAACACTGCAGAGGAAAAAGGGTTGCATCACAGGCATAATGGCTTCAGACGCTACGAGACTTTCAAAGCCGTCAGATCGCTGTCCTCTTTACACTACGCAACTTTATGCCATGTAGTCGGGAGTCTTACAGTCGTTGTGGTTTTCACACTAGATGACTGAGCCGCAACATAGGGTCACACCCTACAACACGCGAGATGAGACTCGCGATCTAAGCAGACCGTATTGTGGTTCAGCAAGGATTCACGGGTACAGATGCTGAAACACTTGTGTGTATGTATTCTGATTAAAATATAAGCTATCGTTGAACCAGTTCCAGCAGAGCTATCCAGTGGAGAGGAGAGTCTGCTCTCAGAAAATTAGCAGAAAATTAAGTCGCTAGATATCCAGCAGATGCCGGCGAACACGCTGGCAAGCTTGTCCCCGTGCTCCACGATCGGCCTTTGAACAGTTCACATATGGCGACTGTCGTTCACAGGAGTGCGTGCCGATCTGCCTCTGATCTGGGGCTTTTGGTTAGCGAGCTCCAAGAACGTCACCGACAGCAAGATCAGGGCTAAACTGTTGTACAGTGTGATTTCAAACATGCACACATTACAAGATTTGTAATGAATATATCATTATAATTGTAATTATTATGATTATCATGCCATTAGGACTGATCCACCATCTCAAGTTATCTCATTGTATGCCAGTTAAGTGAGCCATAAAGGCTGTAATGTTTACCCTTGAGAGAGCACCGTCAGCTGCTGGGGGATGTCTCGCTCATTGGTTAATGTGGTCCTGCTCCAAAAGTACTGAAGTAGTCATCCAAAATTTAAATCCTAGATATTAAAGACCTTTGCGTCCCCGTTGAGTCTGCGGGCAGTTTGAGAGTTTTAACGCTGCATCTGTTAACTCATATTAATGGCTAATTTGGGCCGAACTCGGTACCGACCAAGCGCCCAGACAAAATTTTTCCTCTGGCTGTCGGGAGGGCTTCATCAGGATTTAGATGGCCCGAAACTCGTGTTGTGTGACCTAGGCCTTATGCACTGTTACCGCGGTACCTTCCTGTATCCTGCATGAAGGTGTAACAAATAAGAGGTGCGGCTCTGGAAGGCAAAATGCAATCATGTTAATCAGTGCGTCAGATGATTGATCGCCGAATATTTTGTTTTCTTTTGTGATTTTATTTTGCCAGCAGAAACACTGAAACCCTTCCCCGCACCTGCAGGCTATTATAATTACCCTGAACAGCCCAAACTCAACTGCAGCATGCAACGTCCTCATGAGAGGATATCATCAAAACTTAGATTTATACTTTATACTTTATACTTATAACTGTAGCCTGTATGAGTTTATTAAATAGACCACTTTCTAAAACATACCAGAGGATTAAAGCAGATTTCCTGCCTCACAGTGAGCCATGGGTTCCTGGTAATTTCACCACAGACAGATAATTAACTTGTAGAGACCAGAAACTTTCACAACATAATCCATCATGGTGAAAATTAAGTCCAATTTTTTAAGACAGCTTGAGCTCGTGTTGTATCTGAAAACTCACAGTCGGCCAAACCTGGATCCCAGGACGAGGACAATGTGATTTGGATCTTTTTCTTTTACGAGGTTAAAGAGGTCGTTAGCAACTTTCAAGAAACATTTTCCAAAACATTCCTATCCCATTACTGTATCGCCACGCATCAATGTAACTTTGGCAAACACTCAATTGATTGGCTAGCTCAACAAAACTTTTTTTTATAGCCTGCTGAAGTAAAGCAGAACAGTGGGTGCCTGAGGACGTGAAGCCAGTCAACAAACTTGGATGGATTAAGAGTTAAATATAGACTTCTTCTGGTTAGTTAACTAGTCAAACATGTGTTCTCTTAAAAGCAGCAGGAAAAGAGAGCACAAGAACTACTCTTTTTTTGGACCTCAAATGTTTGGCTCAAGTCAAATGCATGCTTCTTCCAGGGCACCTCACCAGCCAACCACAGGGAAGTTATTAAGGCTGGACAGCTTGACATGACATATACTATCTTTATTAAACATATATGCCATTTTCATCGGACTCTTTTATATATATTTATGGGACAAAAGAAGACAGGAAATAGACTACCCAATGTGTGCCATGTTCAGAGACTGTTGTGTAACAGATGAGGAGCAGACATCGGGCTCTTCCCTCTTCCTCCTGGGACAAGCTGCTTTCCTGGGCCTCCCAACAGCCATTAAACCTGTGGGGCCTCCGTATAACAATGCCAAAGATCACACGGAAATGACCAGCGAAGGCCACTGCAGTGATGATGGCCCCAGCACATAGCCCCTGAACTTGGAGCCAAATATTGTGGCATTTCTTACTTTATTTCCGAGAACAAAGGTTATTTTTAAGGATTTTTTAAGTACATTACAAATCTGATCCCGTCATTAAAATCAAAGTATGTAACGAGTATATATATATATAGTGTGTATGGAGTATATAAAGTTAACTCTATTACAGGAATTGTTTGATATTTATAGAAACAGCTATTGGTTTGTCACACGCAACTGGCACTTTGTGTGAATTAAACTCATGTAACATAATGTATAAGTAGGTGGATTCTGGCTGCTGGATACAGCTTCATACCCACCATACAGATATGACAGTGGTGTTCACCTTCTCGATAAACTCTCAAAAAAACGGAAAGAGCCTAAAATGTTGAATTTTTTCCCCTAATCATAAGGAGTGATGTGTCTTGAAGTGCAGTGCACCAGGAGGGTGGAGGAAGGATCCCAAAGAAAGCAGAGGAGACATTTTATGTAACTGTTTCTGTATCAGTCTTGGCTGTGTTTCAGCCCCTTGGTCTGTTTTGCTTGGCACTCCTGTTGAGGAACGTCTCATCATATCTGCGCTCGAAGGCGATAATATTCTAGCTGCATGGTGCTGTGAGGAGGAAGCCATGGCTTACCGATCAGTCTCAGCCGGAATAACATTCAGGTCTTTACAGGAGATGAGTGAAATCATCTGTGATTACAGGACTCCTTTTAAAGGCTGTCTTGATCCACTTAGCTTTTTCCTCCCAGATCTCCATCTTCTCTATTCACTCTGTAACCTGATCCCTGTCTACTCTACCTCTTATTCTTGTCTTAACTTCTCCATCTACTTTATTTTCTCCAATGGCTTAAAAACCGGACAGGATATTGTAGCCTGGCACATTCCTCGCCGTGTTTAAGTCCAACTGGCTGTGTCATATGACATCCCCACCCTGATTGGCTCTGTGATACCTCAAGGGATCAGACGGAGCACTCTTATTATCCAAAGTGTGTCCCTGAACTAATCTTAACCTTTGACGATTTCTGCAAGTGTGAACGGCTTGATTTCCACAAATCTTTGTGTTATATGAGATTTATGGACATGAGGAATAATGTGTTGAAATGATTTGCATCAGAGGACCTCTCAACCCTAAAATATCAGATTCTTGAAGCTGTTTCATTTGCTTTGAACAGTTCAGATTTTATCGCCATGAAAGGCTCATCGTTTCTCATTCATCATGTCAGTCTTTCTTGGCTGGGTACAGTTACCGTCTGCCAGGGTGGATGTAAACACATAACGGCACATAATCACCCATAAAACCACACAATGTTGCACAAAGTTTACACTTTGTTTTATGTGTTAATTAAGCAAACAAGATTTGAATGTGAAGGAGCATTAGAGATGCTGAGGGTTGCTGGTAGATTTTGTGTCCTTTAGCCAGTCTAGTGATTTGACACTTGTTTTCTGGTCTTTATGCTAAGCTATGCTAATAGTTTTATATATGATGGGCATACATGACATGGCATCAAATTTCACTTGGATTAATGCAAAATTAAGCTCTGGGGCAAACAAAAGTTTATGACACAGTACTTAGAAGTTTTGCTCAGCAAGATAATCTTCACAGACTGGACGGACTGCACTGTGAGTTTGTGAGGATAAATGAAGTAAGAGGAAGCAAAATGCTTTGTTAGGCTGTAAACAAACTATACCACAGTTGCTTGACTTCAGTGTCATCACACCACCACACTAAACTATACACATTTTACTATAAACTTATCCATCTACAAGTTGGACTGTGAGTATTAGAATAGTTTTTAACTGAAGTCGGCCTTTGAACATTTTCACAGTTTCTATGTTGCATATAAGGTCATATTCACAAAAGGATATCTGTGCGGTTCCAAACAAGCTCAGCTGCACCCGTTTTAAATGAAGTTTGGGTGCCCTTTCATGTAGCATCCATCTTTGTGTTTTTGATAGACTCTATTCTCCTCAGGAAGCGACGAACGCCTCGGCCAACTGCTGATCTCAGCATTTCTAATATTTTTTTGGTTTCCAGCCAATAATACTGGTGGGTTGTTTCTGAAAGACATATGGAAACCAGATGGTTCTTTGCCCAAACAAATCTTCCATGGCTTTAACTCGTGTGTAATCAAGAGATTGTGGCTTACACAGCAACCTGTCAACTAAAGGTAAACAGCCGGGTCTTGAATGTGGTATCATAGTAACATGCTGTTACTCAGACCTCTTTGTGTCCTGCTGGTCTTTCAATCGCTGATTGTTTTGGATCGTTCTCCATTGTTTGTTGACACGCGCTGTGGTTTGTGTGCATCATGCTTCAGTGAAAGCTGCCCACACACATCCATCTGCTGGTCGCATAATGAAAGTTTGAGGCAAAAATGTGAAAGTATGTGCATCAGTCTGTGTATGTTTACATCTGTCTGGGTATGGTGTGTGCGGAGTCTGCCAGGTGGATTAAGGAATGTTATGGAAAACGAAAAAGGCCTGTGAGGGAGAAGGGCCAGTTGGGGTGACTGTGGCATTTGGGAAGCGGAGGCAATTTTTCCAATCTGTCCGCCGTCCGCCTGCTGGTCACCTGCTCACAATTAGACCTGGATGACTTTGCTCTTCCCTCCGTGTACAGCCTCAGCAATCACTGTCCAGACGGAGCCTCTCCTGCACGCGTCAAGGACAGGAAGCAAAGCAGGAATCAAAGGTACAGCTCAGACATACACTTTTATGTCACTGAATTAGGACTTATGGTTTGGCTATCAAACATGCAGCACTTCACAGATTATTTTGAAACTGAATCTCAGAGAGTCTACTCAACCTGCGTATGCAGTCTGAGATCCTCACTCTCCCAAAGCCGTCATGAAGTTTCATGAGGCATTGAATGAACTGAGATGCTTTGATCAGGAAGCAGCTGCAGACTGTACATTTGGTTGAAGATTAGTCTTAGATAGAGAAAAGTGAAGGTTGTTCTACAATATGCTGAAAATGACTTACTAGTTGGCCCATGGGCACTAAACCTGTGCTCCTGTCAGACTGAAGCCAAACCCAAATGGAAAACTGGAAAAAAAAAAAAAGATGGAAAGATGTGTACAAGCATAAAAAATATGCTAAGAATGACAATGATTGTTTTTGGTTTCGTAGATATTATGTTTTTCATTTATATAACTGTTGTCCCTGCTTACAGTTTTGAATTGCATTTTTCCACAAGTTCCCTGGGGAGGTCACTGGGGAAACCACTACGGCTGATACTTCCACTGCTTAGTGGAAATAGCATTAGTATCAAAGTATCATAATAACTGACGGACTTTCGTTGGAGTGAAAGTGGGAACAAATCGGTCAACATAACATGAATAAAATCCAAGACTAACACAGTCGATTCAGCTTGTTTTACAAGTAGGCGTTTTTTAAATATAGGCTAGCTTCCTTGTATCTAGTGTTACCAAAATGGTAGAAGTGGAATTAGACTCCTACATCAGAATGAACAAGATTTTGTTGACCTGGTGTGAATGCAGCATGCTCGTTGTTACAGAAACCTGTTGTTGGTTGCAGTGCTGTCAGTTGGTAACTGAGGGATTCAATGGCAAGCCCAGTTATCTGGTTACATTTGAATTCATTCATCAAATGGATTTCTTAGAGACATCTGTTGTGTTTGTTTTAATCTTTAACCAGCCAAAGTATTGTAGACTGTTCCCCAAACTCCTTGTCTCTTTGCATTATCACTCCCTGGATTAAAACTTGTAAACAAGATGGTCCTGTAAGCGTAATCCAAACATCTAAACAGACAGAACCCTTCCAGCTGGAAAAAACAAAAACAAACATGTGGCCCTACAGATGGAACCATTTTGATTTACATATCTTCTTCTGTCTAATGTTGTGACGCACAACACATTATCCACGTGGCAATTTAGATGAGTCCCACCTCAGTCACAACATTAATTGAATGCAAAGTGTAAAACAAGTTTGACTACAGACCGACTAACCTGTGGTTTTAGTTACTTGTAAGTATTTTTTATTCTGATTCTGATTTAGCTTGTTTTTGTTTTTCATTATGATTCAACAAACACATATGATTCACCATGCCATCTCTTCTAAACTCAGTGCAATTTCACGCAGAGTGACTTCTGTGTTTTGGATTAAAAGAGGGATGAATAAATGGTATAGATTTAGCTGGAAGGTTGAAGAGTTATTGGAAAGTGTCCAACACCAGAACCAGGGTCTAGAGTTCAGCCCAACTGTCTGGCAAACACTGCAGCAGGTATTACCTGAGGCCGGCTGTTTCAAATCCTCTTTTCAGTGGCTGGAAACTATTTTAATGGGAAACACAGGGACGGATAATACAAAAAAGACTTAGGAGTTAGAACTTCCTTCTTCTCCAGGCCCAATTAGATGTTGGCCTGTTTCTGTCAGGAATCTTTCAGCAGTTTTTCAGGGGTATCATAGTTTATTGCACCAGCAGCACTTCTCCTCTGCACAGCGGAGACAATACGATCCCCTGAGAGAAACAGAGAAAACGAGGATTTAAAAAAAAAAAAAAAAATCCAGCTCACTGTTGACAGTTGTTGTAGATGTGACATGCCAGTCATAATACCCCTGTGGTAATGAAGTGATATTTCATGTAATAATTCCTCCTGGTAAATTGCTGGATAATACGCTAATTTGTATCAAATTAAATGCAATCAGGCATTAGCATGCTCATTACCGACCTGGCCCCGGCTGCTGCCATGGAGAATATCTCCCGCATGCGGCACACGATGTCAAGTTATCTGCACTTTGCTGCAGCAACTGCTTCTATTCACCGTGGGAGACTTGCAGGTGTGTATACGTGCGCTCACTTTGCTGGATCTTTGCTGGAAGCAGTTGTGCAAGTTTAGGCGAATTCAGGGTGCAGTCCAAGAAGTCTAATGGTTTTCACTTCCCTCGTTCCTGGCAGGTATTCTTGACAGCAGATGAAGTCTGCTTGTGATTGCATTCATTTTGGAGAACAGTGTTGGAAAACAACGCTTGCAAGATGAGCGAGTGGTAAAATAATTAAAAAAGTAACGATAACAAGTCTATTTATAGCCCCCGTCCAGAGCAGAGCCAAAGCAAGCGAAGAGGCAAACCAATACACAATAAAATCAGAAAACCAGCCAAAAACAAGAGGCAATAGAAAGTAAACAAACAAGTTAATCAAAGGCAAGTCTAAACAAACGGGTCTTTAGCTGCTTTTTAAATGTGTCATCAGTGTCCTCAGAACGCAGGTCCAACTGGAGAGAGTTTCAGAGTGTAGGAGCTCCTGCCTCTTCCTTTCCTTTTGACCTTAGCTTAAAGCAGGGAACAGATGGCCTTGGTCAGTGGACATCTTAGTCGTATTTGTGTTATATGGCCGCAATAGCTCTTTAACGTTATTTCTGACCATGCAGGGCTCTAACTGTGATTACCAGGATCTTGAAATGAATTCTCAGTTGGATGGGCAGCCAGTATGAAGACATAAGGCAGGAACACACTGGCCCAACCGTTGGCCGTCTGAAGTGTTTGGGGAGACTCAGACGAGTTCAGGAACGAATCTGTCTGTTCAGTGTGTTCAGCTGTGTTGGAAGCTTTTGAAACCGCGCGGACGCTGTCTGCTCCGTGTCAGCATGCGAAGTCTGAGGAGGTTGGCTGTCAGAGGATTGGACACCATCGGATACTCTAATTGGTTGTCTGTTCAATGACCATTCTTATTAGTGGTGTGCCAGCGAATCAGCACGGTGTGTGGTAGGGATGGAACAAACCAATTTTCCCTCTTGCTACATCTTCGACAACAGGACCATCAGCTCAGCCATGATGTAGAACGCAGAGTGTACGCGCTGCTGTGTAGTTGGCAGTTGCAGAGGCGGTCTGTTTCAATGCAACTTTTCTGCTGAAACTTGTACTTACAGAAACTGTCTGTGTGGCGGATATGCGTCGGTCTTAGTTTTTAATCACGCAGCCAATAAAGGGTTTTTAACTCATGTATGGAGCAGTGTGTTCTGTCATTTTAAGCAACAGTTGTTGCCTATCTGGAGCGCAGGTTTGCGTTACACGCTGCCCTTAGGCGAGCGACACTCAACCGCTGACACAAATAAACCACAAGAAACACCATTAAGAAAAAACAAATCCATGAGATGTATTAACATAAAGCCAAAGACCACCAAGACAATAGATTGAGACACTCAAATAGACATTAAGTTATAACACAACAGTTCTGAAAGGCATCAAGATCAGCAGTCTCTACTCTGGAAGCCTCTCCCTTCTGATGCTGGCACAGGAGCTTTTAAACATTTTTCTCCTGGGCCAGGTGAACCTCATCAAGCAGTCAAGTTGTAGCTAACCTGGGCAGAGCAAGAGAGGGACACAGAACATAACAGGCCCTCTGTCAAACTGTCAGCTTCTCTCTTGTTTTCTCACTATATGTGTGGATCGAAAATTTGAATTTTCCTCTATATTTATACGTTTTTGTCAAGCTGCTGTTTCTCCTAAAGAGAACCAACAAAAAACATTTAAAAAAAAAATCAATCCAAAACAAAACAAAAACTGAAACAGACTGCAAACTAATGAATCAACACGCAATCCTCATGTCATCAAAGTGACCAAATATTCTTTGTCATAGATCGCATGCCAACCAAATATAAAAGAAGTCTCAGCAAGTTGATTTGTATACCAAACTGCAACCAGAAGCTTCCTGGAATTCAAGACAATCCATTAAAAACGCCTTACATTGTGCTTTGACAATGGAAAGCAATAAACTGGCTAGAATATGCAAAACCAAAGACATGTGATTTGTTTCTGTGGGCTAAAGAATTAATGATAACCCAAGTATCATTGCCGTTAAGTGGTAGGACAGCTCTGATATATAGTCTTCTGCCTTCAAAGTTCTTTGGAAGATGCTTTGTAAAAGTGAGCAAAGCATGTGTGAACCCTGAACCACTGCCCTCGCCGCTGTCTGCAATCCCACACATCCTTCATTCTGGGGATTTGTAGCTGCAGGGTGGTGCTAGGTTATCGTTATGTGTTGAGTGTTTTCCAAACGCATCCAGTCACAGTCTCTGCTCCTTTGTTTGGAGGCCAATCGTTTCCCAGCTTGTACTATGCGTAATCCTCCCCTGCAGAGCAGAAAATCCACTGTTAATGCGTCTCCATGTGAGTAAAATGTAGTGTTTTTGTCATTAGGGGAAATTTATAACATTGTAAACAACGGCAGATGACTGGCTCATGAGGCTCCTTGTCAGTTTGAGGATCTCCCTCTGTAAATCACTGGTAACAGGAAAAGTATTTTCTGTTCTTTATTATAAATGATTGTTAAAGAAAGTATAACCGATCCCTTACATCAAGAGTTTCAGATCAGGTCTTCTGGTTACATTTTTGAATCCAGAATTTATAAAAATGCTGTCTTACTCTGTGCAACAAGTTCACAAGTTCACCACATCAACTAATCAAACAATGATTTGTCAATAAAGTCTTGTTTCCGCTTATTACAGGTTTAATGTTTTATGATTTTATTTTCTGTTTTAATTCAAGAATTTATCTTATTTAGAAACTGATTTTGTGCATTCAGTTTTTCTGCTTTCCCTGTTCCTTTATATTAGTTTGTCCTTTCGCACATAATGAGAGAAACGAGACCTGTGAAACATGAGTACAGTGTTGATGTCGATGAAAACTACATCGATGAAACCCAAGGTGTAACGAGTCTGAATTGCCCTTTAAACCCCATGTGTCCTTTCTCTTTCCGTAAATTCAATCCTGCCTCACAGACACTTTCACCAAGGACATTTTGGGTAAATTCTTCTCTTGAAAGCAGAGGAACATCTGGAGTTTTTTGGGTAATGTCGGAGGAATTCTCATATCTGATTCTCCTGAGAAAATATGCTTCTGTCTTTACTTCTTGTGGTTTTACACTGGGCACAGATAATTTGTCTCTAACTGTTTTCTGCGGTTCGAACAATCCTGTCCTTTCAGTCTCTTCTTTCATTCCCCCACTCCATCATTTAATGAATGTGGTTCCAGCCTGCGATGAACTACCTGGCGCTGCCGCAGCGCCAACCTTGCACCATCTGACATGAAGACAAATCGATGAAACCCTCCGGAGACACCTGCTGAGTTATGCGCATCTCCTGTGAGGTCGAACAAGGACTGCAGTGTATCCATGTAGTGCCTCTTACTCCATCATCTGTCACATGTTGATTTACTCTGGTTCAAATCCAGGTAAATTCTTCCCTTTTTTTTTTTTTTTTTTTTTATTTTTATACCTCGGAATCCAGATGGCTCGGCAGATAAATGGACGGATAGAAAAGATGGAAAGAATTAGCAGATACTTTCTCTAGAAAGCGTTACGCCGCTGTTTTTCAGGCTGTTACATCATTTACTGTAAACTGGGGTGTTTGTGTTCTGTTTGGTAAGTGTGAAATGATTTGATGATGTGACGAGAAGAGGGTGGTTATCCTCCGCGGTGCAGTTCACCGGCTTCCCGTTTGCCTTCACCTATAGTGCCGAGCTGAGTTGTGATAAATATGTTCAAATCTTTCCTGTCTTCCTCTGCTCTGTCTTCTGGAGCCTTAGTTTGATCCCATGGTTTATTTGTCTTAATCACCCAGAGGAACAAAGACAGAGCTGAGACCAAAGAAGGCTTTAGTACAATCATACTTCCAAGCCAGGAAAACAAACTCACTTCAGTCAGAGGTTCTGTCTCTTTCTTTTCTCTCCAGAGTTCCTGAACCTCGTTCTTATCATTTGTTTTCATTATCGTCTTTGAGTGACCGGCCCTGCGTTAATTCAAGATGACTCTAAGCTGGCTTAGCATGGCGCGATTTGACGCTGACATCAAAATAAAGAATTAAAAATACATTAAACTTTAAACGTTTTGTCTCCACGAGTCATCTGAAATGTTTCCGTGGTGAGACAACAGATCGTATCGCAGTGCTTGTTGTACTTCTGGAGAGCAAAAGTGCAGTGGTGACTTTCGCAGCAACGCGAATGATGAAGCACAGGGATGGAATGAAGCGGGTGGACGTGCGCTGTGTACAAACACATCTAAACAATTTATCCATTGGCCTCTGACAGCCTCCTGTGTTTGCTCCGCCGTGTGCACTACTGACCCATTCTGCAGCGCTCGAGTACAGTACAAGGCTGCCCTCTCATAACCCGCCAATGTTCCACCATAAAACATTATTTCAGAAATGTGTCGTAACCTTAAAACTAAACGCGTTGCTGGATTTTTACTCTGAAAGGAGAGAGAGGTGAGTGGTTTTCAGCGTGTCAGGGCCTGAAAATGACTTTAGCATGATGTGCATCTGCTTTGTGATTCTGGTCATAAATGCGTTACGTAAAGTATTGCTGCCTGAACTGTTGTCAAGGATGCACCCTGTTCCCTGTTTGACTGGTCTGTGTTTTGCATTTGGTCTCTTAATGGACTTGTGGAATCATGGAGAATGCAGTCTATACTGTAATATATGATGGTTGAGTGGCTAATAACACACCTCATTGAGCCTCACATTGTTTGTGTTGACGTTATGCATTCTTTTCTTCTTGGTCACAGAGCAGAGGTATTTTTCGGCTTTAGCTTAGAAACCACTGGGTTTTACTGAAGGAACGGTTTCACACTTTGAGGAATGGGCCTTCTCACTTTCTTGCTGCAAATTTGATCGACCAATTGCTCCCACCCTCATGTTTGTACACTTAACATCAAGCCAGGCCAGCAGCCAGTTAGCTTAGCTTAGCTTAAAGAAAAAGGGAAACAGCTAGCCTGGCTCTGGGCAAAGGTAGCGCATGCACCATACAGCACCTGGCTACATTTAACACCTAACATATTTTCCAATTTTATACAAAGATTGGTCGTTAAGTGTTGATATTTAATCAAATGAAGCTTTTGGTCAGAAATTTTGGTTTTGTTATTTACAGTTGCCTTTCAACTGTGCGCTTAACTAAGCTAAACTAAGCCAAGCTACCACTCTCCTGGCCATACTTACAGTGATATCAGCATTTGCCTCCAATAGGAGAGTTGTCTCTTCACTCTATTTTAACTGTGTTTTTGTTTTCCGGCTCACCCTAAAGAAAAATGTCGATCCTTCAGCTGCTCGTTGCTCCACCTTGTTCACCTCCTACTTTTTATCTCGGCCTTATGCTGTGTGGCATGTTTGGGAGTGCGCAGTGGGATTTTATAGTTTTTTCTTTTTTTCTGCTGAAAACAGCTACCTGAGGCTTCTGAAATGACGCTGGTTAGAATGGTGAGTGTGAATATGCAGGCTATGAAACCAGAACAGTGCACTGAGACTTGATATTTATATATATATATATATATATACACCCAAGTTATACTGCTCCAAGCAGCTCCTTTCAAACTATTCCTTTTTTACGAGGAAGAGAGCGTCAGTCTGCATATACAGCACGTTTGTATTGGGGTAAAACCACGAGAGTGAAATATCAGTGCAGCAGCCGAGCATAAAGTGTATAAAAAGTGGGACTTTTATGATGCTGACATCTGCGTGTTCTGTTTCGGTGTGTCAGATCGAGGTCCATATTGAATGCCTGTAAGTTTGTCTGGTATCCTATCTGCTGTCAGCTCTAAGCTGCATGCCTGATCCTCCCATGTAATGCGGTTATTTATCTTTCAGATGGAGGATCCATCCCGACAAGCGCACTCACACAAAGTATGCACGTTTGCACAGACACAGTGAGCGTGCACGCACTATACTCAAACAAAGCCTCACGAAATGAGAACCACATTGAGCTTTTGGTCGCTCTTTTTTGCTCTCTGAGACAATTTTAGAGTGGATGAATTATATTTGTCTTTTTTCTTTGTCCTCTTGTCCCCCTAAATCCTTCTGCCTCATCATCAGCAACACTGCTGTCCCCCATGGCTTTCCAGAAAGAAAGATTTGCTGCCACATGGCAGTTGGCAATAACACTTGCCTGTCTATCACTGTGGTTTTGGGTCTAATTTTCACAGAAAGAGTTACTGGTCCTGGCCTGTGGTGTAAATGTGAACAGTTTGAGCATACCGATGAAGAATGATCTGTTCTGTAGGTTTTTTGACTTTTCCAAAATCCTTTCGCAGATGTGGAAAGATGCACATATGTTGTTCACCTGTTTTGTGTGTGTGTGTGAGAGAGAGTGTGCGAGGTTTTACCATTGTGTAGTTGTCGAAAACAACTGTTACTGCAATCAGAAATGAAGTCATCTTCAGGTGCATCCAGGTACTGCTGCGATTTTGATATTGATGAGTTCATATTAAAACCCTGATTCCCACAAAGTTCGGACGCTGTGTAAGACTAAAAACATAATTTTTGACACTTGATCACCTAGCGCCTATCACTCCTGTCACACTTAACTTGATTACCCGCCAAAATTTCCTTTTGAGTCCTTTGGACCATTCCACAACTTTCCGAGTCTTTTGTTGCCCCTCAGAATGAACTTATACTTCCAAAAAAAAGTTGATGAAATGAAACATTAAAGGTGTTATTGATAACATTCAGACACTGAATGCGGTCATTCCATCCCCCACCTCCATTGCTGTCACTTCACATCACAGCTGTTCGAAACTTGTGCCTCCTCAAGTGGTTGCCAGTTTGATAGCTAGCTTGCTAATGTTAATGCCTCTAACGCTGGAGCAGTACAGTAGGGTGGGTGCATACTGTGGGACTCATTTTTATATTGTTTTTATTCCACAAACTGACAACCCCCAAGACCGTTAACACCACATGATGCCAACAGTGTTATACTGCTGGCTGACAAACCTGATTACATGCTGGAAGCAACCGTCGGAAACATCAAAATGTTTGTAGTTTCTGGGCTGTTTTCCTCAAAGGTGTCGGCGTGTAGTATGTTGATAAAAAATTCTGCGGAGGCAAGGCTGGGTGGAATGATAGAGCAATCTTTATTAAAACAGACTTGAGCCTAGCATCCGAACAGAGTGTGGCCACACCTCTGATATTCTCCAATCTAGGGCAAAGTAATGCCAAACGTTTTTGCCCCTTCTTGCCCTATCAGAACTCCTACGCTCTCGATCTTAGGAATTCTACCCAAGTGCCACCCCCCTTTCTCTGGTGTGGGGGCCTTTTTTAAAGTCTGTTCTCCATAACCGCCTACTTGTCCCAATTGGTCACTTTGGTGGGTTCAAGGTACATCTATCCAATGGGAAAGAAGAGAAGGATGGGTCTGCCTCACATCCTCTATGAAATAACTCTTGTGTGCGTTACTTAACTTTGCTGATGTCAGCTAAAGTGGACAGGATGGTCTCTCTACACTTAAATGACAATGTATACCTTGAGTCAGCTCTTAACCTCTGGTGTGGGCTCCTTCCTGTAGCTTATCTCTGATGCCCACTTCAGGGCTGATCAGGGCTCCTGGTTGTGGGGACCCCTCACACTGTCACATTCCCGCAGTTGTCTAAGGAGAGCATCTGGTCCCATCTCATCCTGTCTTCCTCCTATTCACTATTGTCTTAGAGCCCAGGATGTGTAGGAAACACACAGACACTACATAATTCCCCCCTTCGAGACCCACTAGGTCTCGAAAAAACCTATAAGCGCATCTGTAATAACACACCTTGGACCGACTCCTGTCGCGGCTTGTCTGTTTTCAACAAAGTCCTCCTCATCCAATCCTGTTGTTAAGTTCAGAGTCCTATTTTTGTTTTTATGTGAGCTTCAATTTAGGGAAAACTAATTACTTAACTTCTTATTAGGCCCTATAGCACATTATTTTAAGTTACTTTATGACTAGATAAGCTCACTATTTATCCTAATTAGGTCGAATTCGGCTACCCTTAGCCTCATCTGCAGGACTCCCCTCAGGTACACTTTTTCAGCAAGCTCTGAAAAATAGTTCTTATTCTCGAAATCTTTGCCTATGGCTTCTCATGTGTAGTTGTAGGGGAATCTCACAAATCAGCTGTTGCATCCCATTCCAAAAATATACCCCTCCTAAGGAGTATCAAAAAGAAATAGGAAACCTTACTAATCAACTATGGAGCATCCACGCCTTCAAGCCAATCTAGGCGAAGAGACTCCTTTGTAATTTACAAGTACCAATTACCATTTATACTCTAATTGAATGACCATATGCCAATCGGTCATTGGACTCCAAACTTTTTACAGGTCCTATTTTCCAATGTTATCAAAATGTATATATATCACCATGTGATGATATAAGAAGTAAAACCTAAGTAAAGTGTTAAGATTATTGCTCATTCCATACGGCACAGAATTTCAACAAAACACAACATTCACATCATGACATATTGATATACGTATGAGAACACAGAAATCTGTCTAACTCTACACGACGAAGCAAGCATGTCATCCTGTTGTATCCACTGAATACTCGTTCTTCAGCAGCATTGCTATTTAGAGTGGGATTTAGAGTGGCATGTTATCTGTAACACTCTGAATCGATGAATTCTCTCTCAGTCTTGTATATTTACTCGTACACATCTGTCATGTCATACTAATTTCCTGATGTAGCCTAAAATTAGTACTTGATAACCACTATACAACCCCAATTTCTTCAATATCATACATTTTCCAAATTTCAAATGTTTCAATTTCATTTCTTACATTCAATCTGTAGTTTTGCATCAATAATTTACTGATCCCCATTCAGAGTTTGGACACTTTTGGACACAGTTCTTGTCATCAACAATTCATCTGTTGTTTCATCCACATACTAATTAACATACATCAAATAACATTTTTATTCAATTGTTTTTTCCTAAACTCCCTGAAACAGTCTTTCCTGTTTCCTTTAAATCATGTTATGAATTGGTGTCACTGGATCTTCTTTGGTATTCATTGCCTGTGAGGACATTTCCGACATCTTCCCCTGGTGCTCCAGTGCTTCCAACTTCTTGCCCCTGGAGAGATAGATGTAAAAGCAGCTACCTTTGGAGATGCTCTGGGTCAGCAAACCTGTATGAACTTCATATTTATGTACCACTATACAGACAGGTAGACATTATTGATATTCAAAAGTTAGTGTTGACATCCTTCCTTGTTTCTAGAAAGAAAAACCTCAAGTTATCGCCACATTTTCAGCTGCCTGATCAGACATGTTATTATATAATTGCTTATGGGACATGAGGAGATCCATTGGTCAGAAGTTTCACAGCAGAATTATCTGAAAGGAAAATTAAGTTGGGGTTAATGAGGGGTGTATCAAAAATGTTTTGTTGGTTTGGCGAAGTATCGGCCATTGTCAGATATGGATGTGGTTCTCCATCCGGACCTGCAGGAATCAAAGCTAGTCTCTTAAGGAATGTACATCATTTTAGAGTAACATGCGAAATTGTTAGTAACACCTTTGTTAGTTCCACACTCATGTTTTGGTTAAAAGAGTAATTTTTCTCCTCCGGGAGAAGCATGCAAAACATGAACAGTCAGATAACACAAGATTATATCAGCTATGGCCATAACTTTTTGGAAAAAGCAGCTGTTACCCCCCTTTTCAAAAACTTAACAAGAATATCGGTGGTTTGAGAGGCCTAATCAAGCTTGATCTAAGTCAGTATATTTAAGTCAGTAGAGGTTACCTCGGCCTCACAAGTCAGTCAACGTCAGTCTTGGTCAAATGTTTCCCCCATGTGTAAAGTCATACATGGGTTGGGAGATCTCCACAAAATTATAAATCCATGGACAACAATAGCCTGTTAAATCCAATAAGGCAATCGTTTGTTTTCTTTCACAGTTTTTGAACATCCAAAATTGTCTGGATGTGATCGGAACCCAATTCACGATTCTCCGGAGTGTAATAGCGCCTTAAATTTTATGAAATAAGTTGCAACTTTGTCCTTCAAAACTTTAGGACTGTTTTCTGCCAGAAAACAAAGTAGAGACCTTGTCTCAGTTTAACCATGCCCCTGTATAGGAATACCTATACACAGCCCTTGTCCACATCTGAACATGTGCATTATCACACAATGACCACTAATGTTCCCCTCTCAGTTCCACAGCGAACAGAGATAAATCGGAGATGGAAACCCTATGGCATCTATATCCAAAAATGAACTTCACCATTAATATGGTTAATATTACACCATCTACTGGATGCTAACCAGCTTCATTTATGACTTCAGGCTATTTCAATTAACTCCACCCCCCTTTGATTTATATTCAGGCAAGACGATACAGGGCGAGATCAGCGATTCAACAATGGCACTTTGATTTATAATAGACTGAACAACAAAAGCAATGACCTCAGCAGCTTTAGGGATAAATGGATGTTGTCTTAACATAATCTATGAGTTTGATTTTGACTGGACAATAACAAAATTTGCCTATATAAATCTCTTACATTTCCAAACTAAACTTTTGTTTAAGGCCATCAAACTATCAAATATTATTAACAGCAATGCTTAGTCTTTAGAGATCAATCACTGTTTCTGTGTATGTGTGCAAAAACTGCAAAAACTCTGCTCCTTTGGAATTTTCTTCTCTTACCTTCCCCCCTTGCAACATGGGCTTGCCCATTTGCTTCTAGACACCATCTGGTGGTCTCTTCAATTTGGGGTCTGCAAATATTCAACAAATCTACTGTGGTGCGTTCTGCTAGAATGACATCCTCTCATTTCTATAGCTCCTGATGTTCTACAAATGTATCATGATTCTCCTTCACCATGCTTGTATTGAATATAAGTTATGTTATTTTGCAGCTTGACTTTGGAACCTCTTTTGGAAAATAAAACTCACTCAATCAAATAGTAAACTGGTCTAACAGGCTGGTTATTGAGCCATAGCTCAACTTGGGGACCTTGTATACAAAACAGTCATAGCGCCTATGTGGTCTAATTCTAAATGGCAAGTCCTGTCCATTGCACACTAACTTTCAGCTTCTCTTTTGTAAGCACAGTTCAGCCTGCTGATTTGAGTTGGTTATTCATTGCTGTAACTATTGTATTACTAATTACTTATAGTTTGCCTCTCATGTATATTTTACAATCTGAACATTTTTACTGACTAATTCTGTTATTCTTTTCACTATTAGTATTTTAGTTCCTTTCAATATCTTTGACTGATCTGGACCAGTAAGAACTTTTTAATTCATATCGCTTCTTGTAATTTTCACTCTACTAACTTAGGTATATGATGTGTGAGGTGTCTCTATGTTCTTTTTCCTGTATGTAAAACCCAAACAATTACTAGGATTCAACACTAAAATGGGAACTCTGCAGAAGGATTTAACACTGCACAGTATATAGCCTTTGGAGGAGTTCAAGCCACCCAGGCATGTGGATCAGGTACATCTGCCGGAAAGTCAGCCAAACAGCCATACGTTTCTTTACAGGCAACAATGGTGTGTTGCTCTGAGGACTCTTAGTTATCTACAAGACGTGTTTATAGTAGCCCTTTTGTTTGTGATATCGTCCCCTGGATTACCTCCTCCTCTGTTGGGTACTAGTTCTTCCGTGGAGGCCAGGTTCTGGGTTGGAGCTCGACTTCTGCCGGTCAGGCTGACTTCCCGAGTCCAATGTCCGTGCTGTGTCCGTAAACAACCGTTTGTAGTTGTCCCAGTCCTTGGGTGGAGATCATCATTTTCATGAGCTCCTGGTTTTTACTTTCCCAAATGGCAGAGTTTCTTTTGTTGGAACAGAAGCAGCATCCTCTGTTTCTGCCATCATTTCTCTCACATGTTCTTGTTCATAATCCTTGATTAAGAGTCATGTCATGTTCTTTGCCAAGATATTCATCCTTGTTTGTTCTCATGGGTGCTTCTTGTGGTCCCACAACTATACAACTGAAGCTGAGCAGAGTTTGTTTTGAGTGGCGACTTATCCATTCATCTGAACCTGACTGAGCCGCACACCTGAAGTACCTGATTCCTCCGCAAGCTTCTTCCTCTTTTCTTTCTATCTCTGATTTTCAAACAACTCCAAGATACCGAGCTTTGTCTGTCTCTCCTCGTATAAACAGTAGAATCTCTATATTAAATGGGACTCCTGTTGAAAGTTGTCCAGTTACCAATATCTGAATATCTGGATAGATGATAAGCTATCTTTTAAATTCACATTACTGAACCAACTAAAATCTAGATGATCACTGATTTATTATAACCTAGCTTGCCTTACTTTGAAATATAAAAACAACTTGTTCAGGTCCCCCCTTGTTTCTGCTCTAGATTATGCTGACGTCATTTACATTCAAGCTGTTCTCCCCCCTTTGAAACCCCTTGAGGCAGGTATCATTTTGTACTTTGTTTTATTACAGGTGATGGGTTTAGAACTCATCACTGGGTCCTTCACGACAAAGTTGGATCACCGTCTATATCTGTAAGGAGGCAACAACACTACATGATTCGTATCTACAAGGCCCTACTGATTGTTTTATCTAATTATCTTACCAATTTTATCTCTTTTAGAAATTGTAATGCTTACACTTGTTCACTGGAGTCCTTGATTTTAGACATTTCTACTATAAGAACCATATTCAGAAAGACTGTGATTTATAGTCCGCTTTTAAGCTGAATCATCTTATCTCTTTAGATATTTCCCAAAATGCCTGTTGTTCGATGTTCTGCAGTCTGAATGTAATCGTGATTTATCATGTTGTGTATGCGTATTCATGTATTTTGTGCTCCGGGCATCCTTAGAAAGGACAGTTGTGCCCACTTGAGCTTCCCTGGAAAAATTTAGGCTTAATTCATTCATTAAGGGTTTCATTCACCGGTTAAGGTTGACCAATTTCCAGTCAGCGCTTATGCCCTTTCTCTGATATATCTGCAATCTCTTTTATGAAGACGTTGCTTTTTTGTACCACACCAACAGGGGTAGATGTTTTTGAAATTCCTGAGCCCATCAGGATTGACAGTGTGAAATTCTATCCTTCTACTTTCTTGTTCATAAATTTTTAGATACTGTTAAAAAGGATAATTACCCCTTTCAGGAAGTTACTCAAATCCAAATAAATCAATCAAAACTGTGTTCCCAGAACATTGTGTCACCAGAAACACCTCTTAAGAAACAATGGAGTAAATTTGCGGACCGCAGTGAGAGCCTGTAATGTATCGCCTTTAAAAACTGTAACGTTTCTGGACTCGACTGTCTGTGAGGATAGAAGGAAAATAGAAACCTAAAAGTTCATCAGCTTTTTCTGACAACTGATAACTGTCGCTGACGTCTGTGCCAGTCTTTCCACTGTTTATGTCCTTCAGTAATTATAAACTAATTCAGACATCAGATACTGAATCATCCAAGATTGAATCAAATCCTATACTCAAATAATGAAATCGCTATCAACAACCAATGATCTGCTGTAGCTGATCAGTCAATTACCAAGCTCTACTTGTAATTCTTTCCTTATTCGTGTTCCCCTTGTATATTCAATAACACTGTGAGCATGTAAATGTTGTCGCCTTAAACGTCTGTGAGTTTATGAGCATGCGTGTCTCTGTCTTCTTAGGGTTATCTCAGGGGGTGTATCCGTGTGCGTGTCCTTAAGGGGTTTGTGGATAAGATCGCACTAGCCTGACAGATTCAGCGTGGGTCCCGCAGGCGGATGTCACGAGCAAACCTAACCGGTGTCCGGTGATTGTTGTACGTCTCCCGTTCTTAGATGTTATGTCTTCTTTCTCGGACTCTCGCGACCCCGGTATATAGAGAGAAGTAGATTAAAACACAAATGAAGACTGTTTCATCCATAGAGCAAGCCAAAACTCAATTCTTTATCATCATCCAAACAATATAAACATCATGCAGGTTTAGTTTAACATCGTTTATCATGTTATTAAGGCGGATCCAATGTATTTAAAAAACTCAATCGTATAATCATTGAAGCTTTAAACAGTTATCACCGGTTATCCGTATGTAAGTGTGGGAGGGGGAGTAACTCCACACTCGCAGCGACGCTCTCTCTATCTGCGCGTTCACACATCAGCTGTTTTCTCTGTGTCCTCTCTCTCTGTTACGCGGTCACGCGCCCTCTGAACTCCTCTCAACCTCAGCGAGTCAAAGACTGGATCAGCTCATTGTCAATCCTAAATCAACCCTTTTTATCTGCCAACATTCAGACCGCCATTTTAGATCAAAAACTACGCCCTAAAGAAATATTTGCTAAACTCATGACCACTTTATCATTTATAAATTTCGATTTAATCATTTGCTCTGAGGAGGTGTTTTAGAGCAAACTCAATGTGTATGATTTGATTTTACTCCCTGTATGAAAATATCCAGGCTCCACTACATATATGTCTAACTAATCAGCTTTGGATAACCCAAATTTCCCCAATATATTTAAATACCCAATCCTGTCAGTACTGTGGTTTGGTGTTTGTCACTACTCCAATCATGCATTTTTAGCTGTCTCCTATCTTCAGATTTTTTTCAGCGATTTATGTTTTAACTTTTATGTCAAATTTCTTTTTACAAATACTTAGGCTTGAGATATTACTTTTCTCTAATTGAACTAATTTTCCTTCACTTCGCATCAGGGCTTCCCCCTCTGATATGTGGGGGCTACTGTGCATAAAGGCCATTTCCATACTTTGACCAGCTACACCAGTCAGCCAAATAAACAATTGTCCGTACGTCCACAAATGTCTACTTACTCGTACTCCTTGAACTTCTCCACCAACAAATCAAGCATCATCCCCAGTTAATTACTCATCCCCTGCTTGATAACGGCTAAGAACACCCCACTGGATTCCTCTGATCCACAGTCAACTAGGATGCATTGCCTTTATTCACACAAATCATATATGTGTGTTTTAATCTTATATTTGACTTGCTATCAACTTTCCCACCTACTTTCTGCATCTTCTCTCCGCATAATATCCCTTTAGCTCTCCTTATTGCCTCTACTCTTTCTCTTTTAGGTGATCGATGGTGCTAGTCATGCATAAGACTTATAACTTTATTGATAGGGAAATCTCCAAACCACCAATTCCTCCTTTCCTTTGCTATATAGCTAATTAACACCAAGTAATATTTCCTTCATGTGAACTTCTGTGCAGTTCTGCATAGATTTAATTCTATTTCACCTAAATTTTAGTCCTTCAAGATCTAGTTCGGATTTACAGTAACAATTTTAACTGTAAATTTTCACCTATAAGGCAAAGGAAGGGCAGGAATCGTACTTCCCTATGGGTCATCCATCTAATATCCTATCTTTTGAATATCACGTTATCTATACAACACCTATGCATTGTATATGATATATTTTAATAATGCGCATTTGTATAGATTACTTATAACTAATTCCATGGACAAACACTCAGCTTTCACATCAACTTTAGCTGACTCCTAACCACACACAGCTTCAGAGGACACAATAAGCACTGAACACTACAAACCACTACCGGGCCCCCTCTTTTTCCTTTAGACGAACAAACACAAACACTTATTCAGCTGAATTTCATCAGAGCTCTTCTACCTAACACATACTGCAACTTGGTTTGTTGGACTCAGAATACGGAAAACCGCCTCTAACAGCCCACCAAGTGCCAAACCACTTTAGATTAGAGTCCATGGGCGTCGCACGCACCCATAGACTTGTCGAATTTCTATTGTCGCAACCATAAGTTTGATTTGACATAACATTTCTCTCTCATTCTAAATTTTTGTGGTCTTCATCTTTTTTTTTTTTTTTCCGGCCAGTCTTTTCTATTCTTTTTCTGTATTTGAGACAACTCAACCATGCAGCCAATGAAGACCAATGCCCCGCATGTCTTATGACAATGTTTGCCTGCATCGGATGGCCATCAATTCAGTCATTGCTGCCACAGCAGTTTCCCTTTTTCACTTATTCTCTATTTCTCTTTTCTCTATTCCTCTATTGTCAGCAATCTCTTTTCTCTATATTGTCTGACCATTTCTTCTTCATTATATTTTTTTATTCTTTTCTGTCATTTTCTTTTCTTATTTATTCTTCATTATATTTTTTTATTCTTTTCTGTCATTTTCTTTTCTTGTTTCTTCTTCACTCTTTGAGACAACCTAGCGCGTAGGAAATAGTGACTAATCTCACGCATGACTTCCAGCAAATGGCTCAACGCCATACCTGCATCGTATTACCAATTAATTCATAAATCTCTACCGCATCAGTTTCTCCTTTTCTCTCAATTTAGAAAATTTAGACAGAATCGTATCAACAAACTACACACCTGTTGCCCAGTTCCCCCGTTTTGGTAATTTTCGGTTTGACAGATATTGGAAAACACACACACAGTCCCATCCAGGGCCTGAGTTTGACCCCTGGAGCGAAATGCTCACCTTGTTTGCCGGCTGGGGTGAAAGTCAGTCTCTGGACTCCTGTCGTGTGTCCAAGTTGTCAAAAACCATCCTGTTCGTGACGCCACCTGTAGTTTCTGGGCTGTTTTCCTCAAAGGTGTCGGCGTGTAGTATGTTGATAAAAAATTCTGCGGAGGCAAGGCTGGGTGGAATGATAGAGCAATCTTTATTAAAACAGACTTGAGCCTAGCATCCGAACAGAGTGTGGCCACACCTCTGATATTCTCCAATCTAGGGCAAAGTAATGCCAAACGTTTTTGCCCCTTCTTGCCCTATCAGAACTCCTACGCTCTCGATCTTAGGAATTCTACCCAAGTGCCACCCCCCTTTCTCTGGTGTGGGGGCCTTTTTTAAAGTCTGTTCTCCATAACCGCCTACTTGTCCCAATTGGTCACTTTGGTGGGTTCAAGGTACATCTATCCAATGGGAAAGAAGAGAAGGATGGGTCTGCCTCACATCCTCTATGAAATAACTCTTGTGTGCGTTACTTAACTTTGCTGATGTCAGCTAAAGTGGACAGGATGGTCTCTCTACACTTAAATGACAATGTATACCTTGAGTCAGCTCTTAACCTCTGGTGTGGGCTCCTTCCTGTAGCTTATCTCTGATGCCCACTTCAGGGCTGATCAGGGCTCCTGGTTGTGGGGACCCTCACACTGTCACATTCCCGCAGTTGTCTAAGGAGAGCATCTGGTCCCATCTCATCCTGTCTTCCTCCTATTCACTATTGTCTTAGAGCCCAGGATGTGTAGGAAACACACAGACACTACACATGGTTTCACTTGTTTCATCACTCATTTCAGTCAGACGTCTTTACTTGCAAAATCAAGCGTTTCAGGGCGCTGGCTGCTCTTTTTAGGGAGTTAGAGCAGATTCATCTGTATTCAAGCCAAAAATGCTTTCTCAGCTTAGATTTTGCTCCAAATGTATGAATTTGACCTAAACATGATGTGGAAACATGGTTTTACTTGTTTCATCATTGTTTTCATCAAGACGTGTTTTCTTGCCAAATCACGCGATGTAGAGCGCTGGGAGCTTGTTTTAGGGAGTTAGAGCAGATTCATCTGTATTCAAGCCAAAAATGCTTTCTCAGCTTAGATTTTGCTCAAAATGTATGAATTTGACCAAAACATGATGTGGAAACATGGTTTCACTTGTTTCATCACTCATTTCAGTCAGACGTCTTTACTTGCCAAATCAAGCGTTTCAGGGAGCTGGGAGCTTCTTTAGGCAGTTATAGCAGATTCATCTGTATTCAAGCCAAAAATGCTTTTTCAACTTAGATTTTGCTCAAAATGTATGAATTTGACCTAAACATGATGTGGAAACATGGTTTCACTTGTTTCATCACTCATTTCAGTCAGACGTCTTTACTTGCCAAATCAAGCGTTTCAGGGCGCTGGGAGCTCTTTTTAGGGAGTTAGAGCAGATTCATCTGTATTCAAGCCAAAAATGCTTTCTCAGCTTAGATTTTGCTCAAAATGTATGAATTTGACCTAAACATGATGTGGAAACATGGTTTTACTTGTTTCATCATTGTTTTCATCAAGACGTGTTTTCTTGCCAAATCACGCGATGTAGAGCGCTGGGAGCTTGTTTTAGGGAGTTAGAGCAGATTCATCTGTATTCAAGCCAAAAATGCTTTCTCAGCTTAGATTTTGCTCAAAATGTATGAATTTGACCTAAACATGATGTGGAAACATGGTTTCACTTGTTTCATCACTCATTTCAGTCAGACGTCTTTACTTGCCAAATCAAGCGTTTCAGGGCGCTGGGAGCTCTTTTTAGGGAGTTAGAGCAGATTCATCTGTATTCAAGCCAAAAATGCTTTCTCAGCTTAGATTTTGCTCAAAATGTATGAATTTGACCTAAACATGATGTGGAAACATGGTTTCACTTGTTTCATCACTCATTTCAGTCAGACGTCTTTACTTGCCAAATCAAGCGTTTCAGGGCGCTGGGAGCTTGTTTTAGGCATTTATAGCAGATTCATCTGTATTCAAGCCAAAAATGCTTCCTCAGCTTAGATTTTGCTCAAAATCTATGAATTTGACCTAAACATGATGTGGAAACATGGTTTCACTTGTTTCATCACTCATTTCAGTCAGACGTCTTTACTTGCCAAATCAAGCGTTTCAGGGCGCTGGGAGCTTGTTTGACGGAGTTAGAGCAGATTCATCTGTATTCAAGCCAAAAATGCTTTCTCAGCTTAGATTTTGCTCAAAATGTATGAATTTGACCTAAACATGATGTGGAAACATGGTTTCACTTGTTTCATCACTCATTTCAGTCAGACGTCTTTACTTGCCAAATCAAGCGTTTCAGGGCGCTGGGAGCTTGTTTTAGGCATTTATAGCAGATTCATCTGTATTCAAGCCAAAAATGCTTTCTCAGCTTAGATTTTGCTCAAAATGTATGAATTTGACCTAAACATGATGTGGAAACATGGTTTCACTTGTTTCATCACTCATTTCAGTCAGACGTCTTTACTTGCCAAATCAAGCGTTTCAGGGCGCTGGGAGCTCTTTTTAGGGAGTTAGAGCAGATTCATCTGTATTCAAGCCAAAAATGCTTTCTCAGCTTAGATTTTGCTCAAAATGTATGAATTTGACCTAAACATGATGTGGAAACATGGTTTCACTTGTTTCATCACTCATTTCAGTCAGACGTCTTTACTTGCCAAATCAAGCGTTTCAGGGCGCTGGGAGCTTGTTTTAGGCATTCATAGCAGATTCATCTGTATTCAAGCCAAAAATGCTTTCTCAGCTTAGATTTTGCTCAAAATCTATGAATTTGACCTAAACATGATGTGGAAACATGGTTTCACTTGTTTCCTCACTCATTTCAGTCAGACGTCTTTACTTGCCAAATCAAGCGTTTCAGGGCGCTGGGAGCTTGTTTGACGGAGTTAGAGCAGATTCATCTGTATTCAAGCCAAAAATGCTTTCTCAGCTTAGATTTTGCTCAAAATGTATGAATTTGACCTAAACATGATGTGGAAACATGGTTTCACTTGTTTCATCACTCATTTCAGTCAGACGTGTTTTCTTGCCAAATCAGGCGATTTAGAGCGCTGGGACCTTGTTTGACGGAGTTAGAGCAGATTCATCTGTATTCAAGCCAAAAATGCTTTCTCAGCTTAGATTTTGCTCAAAATGTATGAATTTGACCTAAACATGATGTGGAAACATGGTTTCACTTGTTTCATCACTCATTTCAGTCAGACGTCTTTATTTACCAAATCAAGCGTTTCAGGGCGCTGGCAGCTCTTTTTAGGGAGTTAGAGCAGATTCATCTGTATTCAAGCCAAAAATGCTTTCTCAGCTTAGATTTTGCTCAAAATGTATGAATTTGACCTAAACATGATGTGGAAACATGGTTTTACTTGTTTCATCATTGTTTTCATCAAGACGTGTTTTCTTGCCAAATCACACGATGTAGAGCGCTGGGAGCTTGTTTTAGGGAGTGTAGCGAACGCTGAAACATAAACATTTTTTGTGTGTATTTATTTATTTTACATTTAATATTTATTTCATATTTTTTGGGAAATATTTGTATTTGAGAATATTTTGATTATTTTCTGCATACTTGATATATACTGGAAAATTGTAAAATTAACGTCACTTGACCACGTCATCAGTTAGGTCATCACATGGTCTCGTGCATTTGGTCAGTAAGTTTCTTTTTTGGACAAAGACAGCGTGTGCATGAGCAAGCGGCACATGAAAAGACAAAGGACTGAAATAGTGGAGAAATGGACATTTAGCAACTCCTAACCTTCTGGTTGGAGGGGCACACGGTATGGACATTTGATTTAAATAATTTGTATGTGTGTAAGATATGTTTTTGCTTTAATATTTCTGTAATAAGTTTGAACTAAGTGATTCATGAAACATGACGGTTTCACTGATGTATATTTGCCACCGTGTATTCTATTGCAGTGTTCACGGTGGTCTTGGGCGTTTTAAGACAAATATGCTGTAATAAACGTTTGAACCATCAGTCGGAGCGTTGCGCATTCATCCACCAGTAAAGAAAAGTTGGGAGCAGCTACAGTGAACACGTTAACCACGCGTGTGCAGCTCAGCCCGAGGCCAGAGAACATCGAGGGATTTCACGCGCTGAAGGCATGCTGTGAACTCGTCAAGCCACTTCGAGATGGACGAGAGAGGGGAAGAAAAGACCGTCGCGGCCTGAAGATGACAGCTCGTCGGCACGAATGAAGACATCGAAAGCTTCAAGAAAAAACAGCTCGTCTGCCGACCTCGGAAAGCTACGCGGAGCCTTGCAACTGCGGTGAATTGCAACACATGGCGTCGGCTCTGCCTCGAGGACACGGATTGAGACTGTGCCGTTTCCGCAAATCGCCTCAAGAGAGCAAGAACGTGCCGTGGTCGTGAGTGGATTCAGCAAGCCCTTGGCTCTCAGGTTTCAACAGTGAATAAGAAACGAACATTGTAACTTGTACATATTTAAATAATTGTGAAAGGCCATTGTGTGCATATTTTATGTGAATGTTTTAAGCCTTTGTTAATAGGTCATTTTACATTCAAGCCTATTCTGTTTTTCTTGTTTGGCTTAACATATGTGTGACGAATATTTGAATTTAATTGTGAGGATTATTTGTAGTATAAGTTCTACAAAACGGTTTAAGATTTAATTACTACTTCATAGTAAATTACAATAGTTAAGAAAATGGATAAAGATAAAGAAAGGGCTCTTGTGCTTGAGGGAGTAAAACAGGCTCTTGAAGAAGAGAAATTAGAATTACAAACCAAATTAGAAACTGAAACAGATGCAGAAATAAGAGAAGAAATAACAAACCGTCTGACTGAAATTGACATTAGTCTGCAAACTCAAAATGTAGAGAGCGAGGAACCAACTTTTCAACCTGAAGAAACAAATCAACCTGAGCAATTTAGGCGATCAGCAAGAGAGCGAAAACCAACTGAAAAGCAGCTGGCCTATATTAAAGATGAGAGTGATAAAAAGGAAAGAAAGTTTATGTTAACTTATGCAAGCTTTAAAGGTGAGGTTCAGTACACCAGGAGCAAACTTAAAGAAGAATGTGACAAAGAGAAACTTGAAGCTATGATCACTACTTTGGAAGAATATGAGTCACACTTAAAGCAGGTGTATGAGGGCTTACGTTCATTGACAACACCAAGTCAAGATATAAGAAGGCGAATGGATAGCTGTACTTCAGTAACTAAAGAAGTAGTTGCTCTACTGAAAATGCGTTGCTCAGAAGTAGGCAAAGAGTTTGATGCTGCTGCAAGAAATGAATCACTCGTTAAATTACTTCAGAGAGAAGAAGCGAGATCGATATATGGATCCACTGTATCAAGGGCTGGTGCAGATAGTGTAGCAGAAAGTCAGGTGTCAATAAAGAGAGCAGAAGCAGCAGCACGCTTAGCGTCAAAACGTGCGGAAATAAACAGAGAAAGTGAAATTGCTGCTCAAAGAAAGGAAGTGTTTGAACAGCAAGAAAAATTGAAAATGCTGGAAAATCAAAGAGATCTGGAAGCTATGCAAGCTGAATATGATGTTTATGCAGAGGAGGAAACAAGAATGAATACGGAAATAGGAGAAAAGAAAGAAGTAACTCTGCCTCCAAATCAGTCACAAGGAGAAAAGAAAGAAATAACTCTGTCTCCAAATAAGCTCCGAACATGGCATAATACAGCTTCACATGCTCAGATTCCCCAGGGCAAATCAGACACTCCTCATTCTGAAAAAGAATCAGAGCAAAAATTGAGTGAAACTTCACTAGTACAAGCCTTCAAAGACTCTCTGATAATGACAAGACTTCCGGCACCTGAGCCATCCGTGTTTACTGGTGATCCTCTCAAATTCACTGAATGGAGAACCAGCTTTAAAGCGTTGATTGAGACTTCCTGTACAAACTCAGCACATAGACTGTTTTATCTCAGAAAATACATAAGCGGAGATGCACTGTCTGTGCTAGAAGGAACTTTTTACAGAAGTGATGATGAAGCATATACACAAGCATGGGATGCACTGAACAAGCGCTATGGCCACCCATTCATAGTGCAAAGAGCCTTCAGAGGTAAACTTAGTAGCTGGCCCAAGATAGGACCAAAAGAGCCACTAAAATTAAGAGAGTTCAGTGATTTCCTTGTGTCATGCAAAAATGCAATGCCTCACATATCAGGTCTGAAAGTGCTGGATGATTGTGAGGAGAATCAAAGGCTGCTCCAGAAACTTCCTGACTGGGCAACAGCACGATGGAATCGAATTGTCACCAAAGAATTGGATGATGGCAAGCCATATCCAAGCTTTGAAGAGTTCTCCAAATTCTTAGCAGAGGAGGCTCGCATTGCCTGTAACCCGGTGTCCTCACTTCATGCCTTGAAAGGGACAGAGGAGAAAGCAGGCACAGAAGTGAAACGCATCAAAGCCAGAACCCTAGTAACAACAACAAAGGTTGCTCAAGGGAAAGCTAAGGATTCAGGTGAATCAGCAGGCTCGACAGTTAATCCATCTGCAGCTCAAGCTAAGAAGCAAATAAAATGCATATGTTGTCAGCAGAACCACTTTATTTACAAATGTGAGAGGTTTGCTGCTCTGACTCTTGATGAGAAGAAAGCGTTTGTCAAAACCAACAATATGTGCTTTGCTTGCTTGAGAGTTGGCCATGTTGCAAAAGATTGCCGGAAAAGGGCTACTTGCAATGTTTGTAGAAAAAGCCATCCAACTCCATTGCATGACGAACCGGCTCAAGAAGAAAAGCCTGAAGCAGGTCAACAGCAAGACAGTTCCTCTACTGCTTTGTGTAGTGTGAACATGACCAATTCTGACCACACATCAATGATAGTCCCAGTGTGGCTGTCTAGTGATGTCAAAAATAGCCCAGAAATATTAGTATATGCTTTGCTAGACACACAAAGTAGCAATACATTTGTTTCTGAAGATGTGTGTGAAAAACTTGAGGCACACACTGAACCTATTAAGCTCAAGTTGTCAACAATGACTGGCAGGTCAATAGTGAATTGTCACAGAGCCATTGGGTTAAAGGTCAGAGGATACAGTTCCAAAGAATGCATTGAATTACCACCAGCATACACTCGAGAAGATATCCCGTTGGAGAAAACCAGCATTCCAACTCGGGAAACAGCCAAGGCATGGACACACTTGCTTAGTATAGCTGATGAGATGCCAGAGTTACTAGCCTGTCCTGCTGGACTGCTAATAGGCTACGACTGTTGCAGAGCTCTGAAGCCTAAGGAAGTTGTGTCAGGAGCTGAACATGAGCCATATGCAGTGAAAACACACCTCGGGTGGAGTGTGGTTGGTGCCAAAACGCCTACTACTGGTGCACTAACAAATGCTGGATTCTGCTATCGCATCTCTGTGAAAGAAATTCCACCTATTACTCCTGCATGTGCAATTAAGGCTCTTGAGAAAGATTTTCAGGATACAAATCCTACAGATGGAACAATCTCTCAAGAAGATATTCAGTTCTTGCAAATACTGAATGAGGGAATTCATCACAATGACAATGGTCATCTAGAGATGCCTCTACCCTTTAGAGAGCGACCTCAACTGCCTAACAACAAACATCTAGCAACAGTTAGGCTGAAACATTTGAAAGGGAAGATGGATAAAAATCCCAAATACAAGTCGGACTATGTACAGTTCATGGCCAATGTTTTCAAAGATGGTGATGCAGAGGAAGTCCATGCAACACCTAAAGAAGGGAATACCTGGTACATTCCACACCATGGTGTGTACCACCCGCGAAAACCAGAGAAGATAAGAGTGGTCTTCGACTGTTCGGCCAAATACGAAGGCACTTCATTAAATGATCACCTCCTCACGGGACCTGATTTAACCAATGCCTTGACTGGAGTGCTGTGTCGGTTCCGACAATATCCAATTGCAATCAACTGCGATGTGCAGAAAATGTTCCATCGCTTTCATGTTACTCCAGAAGATAGGGATTTCATGAGGTTCCTGTGGTGGGAGAATGGGAACACAATGACTGAGCCGAAAGAGTACCGCATGAGGGTGCACATATTTGGTGCGGCATCATCGCCAGGATGTGCGAATTACGGCATGAAATACCTCGCCACCAAGTATGAGCATGAGTACCCCATGGCTGCAAGCTTCATCCGTAAGAACTTTTATGTGGATGATGGACTTGCTAGTCTGGATACAGTTGAAAAAGCCAAGCAACTTGTTCATGAAGCAAGAGAAGTCTGTCAGAAGGGACATCTGCGACTGCACAAGTTTGTTTGCAATAACAGAGCTGTCCTGGAGACCATTCCAGAAAGTGAGCGCGCTGTAGAAGTCAAAGATGTGGACTTGAACTACACAGAACTGCCAGCTCAGAGAGTGCTAGGAGTGAAGTGGAACATAGAAATGGATGTCTTTTCATTCAATGTTGTCCACCAAGAAAGAACAGCCACTCGCCGAGGCATCTTATCCACAGTCGCTACCTTATACGATCCGCTAGGATTTCTGGCCCCTTACATCTTGACTGGGAAAAGAATCTTGCAAGAAATGTGCAAGCGAGGTGTCGGCTGGGATGAGCCTGTCCCGCCAGAACTAAAGCCAAAGTGGGAGACATGGCTCAATGACCTCTACAATCTTCAAAACATCCAAATAACAAGGTGCTTTGTTCCCAGCTATATTGGCACGATCCAGAAGATTGAGCTGCATCACTTTTCTGATGCCAGTAATGATGGCTATGGGCAGTGCTCATATATCAGGGTAGTAGCTGAGGAACAGGTGCATTGCACTTTAGTTATGGCTAAGGCTAGGGTAGCACCCATGAAGATTGTGAGCATCCCACGTCTGGAGCTCACTGCTGCCACAATCTCTGCAGCCGTAAGCAAGATTCTCAGAGAAGAGCTTGACCTGAGGATAGATGAAGAGTACTTTTGGACGGATTCGCAAGTCGTATTGGCTTACATCAAAAACGATGCCCGTCGATTCCATGTTTTCGTAGCGAATCGGATACAAAAGATCAGAGATGCTACTGACCCCAATCGATGGTTTTACATTGAGACAAGTCAAAATCCGGCAGATCATGCATCTAGAGGACTCAAGGTGGCAGATCTAATGGCATCAGATTGGCTAACAGGACCCAAGTTCTTGTGGGAACAAGAAATTGTGACCAATCCAACATCCCCAGAGCTTCTCATAGGTGATCCAGAGGTCAAAGTCTTGAAAACTGATGTTGCGGAGCAAGACGACCTCCTGGAAAGATTGGCAAGATTTTCAGACTGGGTCACATGCCTTAATGTGGTTGCTCGAATCCAGAGGTTGGCTCATAGGGACATATCTGGGCCTGTTACTTTCGAAGAGCGAAAGAAAGCGACTCTCGTGCTGATCAAGGCAGCACAAAAGGAAGCATTTGGAGAAGAGCTCAAACTGCTGAGCCAATCACAAAAACTCAGGAAAACTCATAATATGTATGAGCTTGACCCATTTCTTGAGGACGGAGTGCTCAGAGTTGGTGGCAGGTTAAGAAAGTCATCAGCGTCGCTGGAGTTCAAACATCCCGTCATACTTCCGAAAGAAGGCATTGTAACACAACTAATACTTGACCATTGCCATAAAAGAACACAACATCAAGGCCGAGGACAAACACTGAACGAACTCAGAGCCAGTGGCTACTGGATAATGGGTGCCAGCAAGGTTGTGGCCAGGCACATCAAGAGTTGTGTGACATGTAGGAGAGTGCGGGGCCGAACTGAAGAACAGCGCATGGCTGACTTGCCTGTTGATAGACTAGAGCCGTCTCCTCCTTTCCTTTACACAGGCATTGACTGTTTTGGCCCTTTCTACACAAAACAAGGAAGAAAGGAGTTCAAACGGTATGGGTTGTTGTTAACATGCTTAAGCTCACGGGCCATTCATATTGAGATGCTCGAGGACCTGACAACCGATGCATTTCTAAATGCATTGCGATGCTTCATAGCAATAAGAGGAACAGTCAGACAAATCAGATCTGACCAAGGTACGAATTTCTTAGGGGCAAAGAATGAGATGAGAAAGTGCTTGTTGGAACTTGACAAGGAAAGGATCGCGACTTATCTCGCAAGAAAGGAATGTGACTTCCTTATGAATGTTCCCGAAGCTAGTCATATGGGAGGCATATGGGAGCGTCAGATACGCACAACCAGGAGTGTGATGAGCTCTGTCCTTGCTCAGGCAAAAGGTCGACTGGATGACTCCTCACTAAGAACTTTCTTCTATGAGGCCATGTCCATAGTCAACAGTCGCCCACTGACAACTAACACGCTCTCTGATCCCAAAAGTATTGCACCATTGACACCCAACCACTTGCTTACATTGAAACCTACGGTACCTCTTCCACCTCCAGGAAAGTTTCTTCCAGAAGATCTGTATGCAAGAAAAAGATGGCGCAAAGTACAGTATCTCTCAGAACTGTTCTGGAGCAGGTGGCGACGAGAATACTTAGCCAACATCAGCCTTCGACAGCAGTGGCATACAACCAGACGAAATGTGCAGGTTGGAGATGTAGTCCTTATTAGGGATGAAAACACACCTAGAAATGAGTGGCCACTAGCTAAAGTTGTTGAGGCACAAGAAGACGATGATGGTCTCGTAAGAAAGGTGAAAATACAAGTAGGTCAAAGTAAGTTAGGACCTAAAGGTGAGCGCTTAACACAACCTTCATTTCTTGAGCGCCCAGTCCAGAAATTAGTTATGTTAGTTGAAAATAGGTCAAAATAGCTTCACATTAAAATAAGAATGAGAATAATCAGTCTCCTAATTTAGCAATCTATTCATTAGAATTTATGGGTAAAAATTTAGTTTCAAGTTATTGGAAAATTACAAGTTTTATTTCTTTGAATATGGTGAAAGTAAACCTTTTGTAATTTTGGTGGCAGTGTAGCGAACGCTGAAACATAAACATTTTTTGTGTGTATTTATTTATTTTACATTTAATATTTATTTCATATTTTTTGGGAAATATTTGTATTTGAGAATATTTTGATTATTTTCTGCATACTTGATATATACTGGAAAATTGTAAAATTAACGTCACTTGACCACGTCATCAGTTAGGTCATCACATGGTCTCGTGCATTTGGTCAGTAAGTTTCTTTTTTGGACAAAGACAGCGTGTGCATGAGCAAGCGGCACATGAAAAGACAAAGGACTGAAATAGTGGAGAAATGGACATTTAGCAACTCCTAACCTTCTGGTTGGAGGGGCACACGGTATGGACATTTGATTTAAATAATTTGTATGTGTGTAAGATATGTTTTTGCTTTAATATTTCTGTAATAAGTTTGAACTAAGTGATTCATGAAACATGACGGTTTCACTGATGTATATTTGCCACCGTGTATTCTATTGCAGTGTTCACGGTGGTCTTGGGCGTTTTAAGACAAATATGCTGTAATAAACGTTTGAACCATCAGTCGGAGCGTTGCGCATTCATCCACCAGTAAAGAAAAGTTGGGAGCAGCTACAGGGAGTTAGAGCAGATTCATCTGTATTCAAGCCAAAAATGCTTTCTCAGCTTAGATTTTGCTCAAAATTTATGAATTTGACCTAAACATAGTGTGGAAAGAAGGTTTCACTTGTTTCATCATTCACTTCAGTCAGACGTGTTTTCTTGTCAAATCAAGCGATTTAGAGCGCTAGGAGCTTATTTAACGGAGTTAGAGCAGAGTCATCTGTATTCAAGCCAAAAATGCTTTCTCAGCTCAGATTTTACTCAAAATGTATGAATTTGACCTAAACATAGTGTGGATACATGATTTCACTTGTTTCATCATTCATTTCAGTCAGACGTCTTTTCTTGCCTAATCAAGCGATTTAGAGCGCTGGGAGCTTGTTTGACGGAGTTAGAGCAGATTCATTTGTATTCAAGCCAAAAATGCTTTCTCAGCTTAGATGTTGCTCAAAATGTATGAATTTGACCTAAACATACTGTGGAAACATGGTTTCACTTGTTTAATCATTTATTTCAGTCAGACGTGTTTTCTTGCCAAATCAAGCGATTTAGAGCGCTGGGAGCTTGTTTTAGGGAGTTAGGGCAGATTCATCTGTATTCAAGCCAAAAATGCTTTGTTTGACGGAGTTAGAGCAGATTCATCTGTATTCAAGCCAAAAATGCTTTCTCAGCTTAGATTTTGCTCAAAATGTATGATTTTGACCTACACATAGTGTGGAAAGAAGGTTTCACTTGTTTCATTTCAGTCAGACGTGTTTTCTTGCCAAATCAAGCGATTTAGAGCGCTGGGAGCTTGTTTTAGGGGGTTAGAGCAGATTCATCTGTATTCAAGCCAAAAATGCTTTCTCAGCTTAGATATTGCTCAAAATATATGAATTTGAAATAAATATATTGTGAAAACATCGTTTCACTTGTTTCATCATTCATTTCAGTCAGACGTCTTTTCTTGCCAAATCAAGCCATTTAGAGCGCTGGGAGCTTGTTTTAGGGAGTGAGAGCAGATTATTCTGTATTCAAGCCAAAAATGCTTTCTGAGCTCATATTTTGCTCAAAATGTATGAATTTGACCTAAACATATTGTGGAAACATGGTTTCACTTGTTTCAACATTGTTTTCATTAATACGTGTTTTCTTGCCTAATCAAGCGATATAGAGCGCTGGGAGCTTGTTATAGGCACTTAAAGCAGATTCATCTGTATTCAAGCCAAAAATGCTTTCTCAGCTTAGATTTTGCTCAAAATGTATGAATTTGACCTAAACATAGTGTGGAAAAATGGTTTCACTTGTTTCATCATTCATTTCAGTCAGACGTGTTTTCTTGCCAAATCAAGCGATTTAGAGCGCTGGGAGCTTGTTTTAGGCAGTTAGAGCAGATTAAGCTGTATTCATGCCAAAAATACTTTCGCAGCTTAGATATTGCTCAAAATGTATGAATTTGACCTAAACATAGTGTGGGAAGAAGGTTTCACTTGTTTCATCATTCATTTCAGTCAGACGTCTTTTCTATGCAAATCAAGCCATTTAGAGCGCTGGGAGCTTGTTTTAGGGAGTCAGAGCAGATTCATCTGTATTCAAGTCAAAAATGCTTTCTCAGCTTAGATATTGCTCAAAATATATGAATTTGAAATAAATATATTGTGAAAACATCGTTTCACTTGTTTCATCATTCATTTCAGTCAGACGTCTTTTCTTGCCAAATCAAGCCATTTAGAGCGCTGGGAGCTTGTTTGACGGAGTGAGAGCAGATTATTCTGTATTCTATCCAAAAATGCTTTCTCAGCTTAGATTTTGCTCAAAATGTATGAATTTGACCTAAACATAGTGTGGATACATGATTTCACTTGTTTCATCATTCATTTCAGTCAGACGTCTTTTCTTGCCTAATCAAGCGATTTAGAGCGCTGGGAGCTTGTTTGACGGAGTTAGAGCAGATTCATCTGTATTCAAGCCAAAAATGCTTTCTCAGGTTAGATTTTGCTCAAAATGTATGAATTTGACCTAAACATAGTGTGGAAAAATGGTTTCACTTGTTTCATCATTCATTTCAGTCAGACGTCTTTTCTTGCCAAATCTAGCGATTTAGAGCGCGGGGAGCTTGTTTTCGGCAGTTAGAGCAGATCAAGCTGTAGTCAAGCTGTGGTGGAAATTTCTGTCAATAAAAGAGTAAAGTCAGATCTGTCTTTTCTGTAAGTTTAATCCAACCATCTGCAGATGGACTCACCACCCGGTCAAATTCATGAGCCAAGTGAATGAGGCCAGAGTAAAGGAGTGTTCACAATTTATACACAGATAACAACAAGGTCAGGGAAAGAGACAAGCACTCTCTGCGCCAGCAGTGATTAAGCTACACACATACCTACATACGACTATCCCAATCAGACAGGCTTCTCATCGACACAACACATAAAGTTAAAACTTCATGACGCATGACCTGGGACTCTGTGCGAAGCATAAAATTTTCAGACATAAAACATGAGAAGAGGGTGACTTTCTATCTGAGTTTTGGCTGGTTCGTGACTCTATTACAATCATATAGGGCAGAGGTCAGGTGTTCATACATTTGCATAAGATATCAGTCACATGAAGCAAGTTAGATAAATGTTAAGAAATCATATTCAACAAAATAGTTCAAAATTCATCAACCCATCATGAAAAGGTTTTTTTCCATCACAATTCCTCCCTTTGAGCATACTATGCTCACTACAGACTATATAAAAAAATTCCTTCGTAAGTAATAGTGAAGGATAAAAAAAATCAAGTCAGCTTGGAAAACAGATTCTTTTCACAGCTCAAAAGACATGCTCAAACATCAGTCATGATTATTCTACAATAAAGCACTTTGGTGCCGTTTGCAGTGGCTGGCGTGAACCCAGGTGGCTCTCTCTGCGATCTTCACTGCAGTCTCCGTGGTCAGAAGCACTTGGAACGGACCGTTCCATCTGCGAGCTCTCCAGTTCTTCCTCCTGAGATCTTGAATGACGACCCAATCCCCTGGCTCCAAATCATGCAGTTTGTGGGCTGCTGGGGCAGGCAGAGCGTCCTTAACCTGTTTGTGAATATCAGAAAGAACAGAGGACAGGTTTGCACAATAACGCAACATTTCATCCTCACACTGACCTGTCCCTGGGAGCTGTCTCGTGCCGGGCCCAATCCCGGTGTGCAGAGGTCGACCAAACAAGATTTCAAAAGGGCTAAGGTTGTTTTTAGCTCTGATTCTAGCCCTCATGTGCATGAGGACGGTTGGCAAGGCTTTGGTCCATGACAGACCTGTTTCTTCGCAACATTTAGCAAGCTTGTTTTTCAGGGTGCCATTTTCTCTTTCTACGGCACCTCCGCTTGCTGGGTGGTAGGCGCAGTGCTGTTTAAGGTCAATACCTAAGTAGTCCCCCACAGTTTTCAGGGCTGTATTTACAAAAGGTGTGCCATTATCACTGGATATTTTAGCTGGAATTCCCCAACGTGGGATGATTTCTGTGATTAAAGCTTTTGCAACTGCTGCCGCATCCTGTTTGGATGTAGGGAAAGCTTCCACCCACTTAGAAAACATGTCGACCACCACGAGACAGTATTTCTTTCCCTCACTAGGTGTTAGTTCAATGAAATCCATTTGTAAATGATTGAATGGTCTTTCAGGGGGTGGATGGGCACCCTGTTGCGTCCGAAGACCTCCCCCTGCATTGTTTGTGGCACAGATCACACACCTTTTGCAAAAAGTTTGGGAGAAGGCTGAGAAGCCCTTTGTGAACCAATATCTTTGTATCTCACTCATCATTCCCCCTTTTGACACATGATCTCATCCATGTGTCAACGTAGCATAGTGAGGAAAAAGATATTTGGGCAAGCACGGTTTGTAGTTAGGACCATACCAAACATTCTCTTTGACAGCGCAACCAGCTTGCCTCCAGTTGGCCTTCTCCTGTGGAGTGGCTTTCGCTCGTAGTTCCTGCAGATCTGCGAAAGGTGTCAGTGGTGAGGCAGGGATAACAACACATTGTTTTGTTAGTCACTGCTTAGCTGCTGTCTTCGCAGCGGCGTCTGCTCTGGCGTTTCCCTGTGAAATGAGGTCAGGTTTGTTAGTGTGAGCTTCACATTTACAGACAGCGATTTGTTTTGGTAGCAGCAGAGCATCGAGGAGGGAGGCAACCAATGTGTGATGTGCAATTGGCTTTCCTGAAGCCGTCAGGAATTTTCTGTTTGCCCAAATTTGGCCAAATGAATGACAAACTCCCCAGGCATAATGACTGTCTGTGAAAATGTTAACAGACTTGTCCTTGGCCAATGTGCATGCTTTCGTTAAGGCTACAAGCTCTGCGGCTTGAGCGGAGTAGTTTGAGGGGAGAGGTTCAGCTAGAACAATGACATGTAATGTTGTGACTGCAAAACCTGTTTGGTTCTTTCCTGTCCCTGGGTCCCTTGATGCTGAGCCATCCACAAACAGTTCCAGGCCTGCATTCTGAAGTGGCACTTCCTGCAGATCAGATCTAGGAGAGCAGACTTCATTAATGATAGCAACACAGTTGTGTGCCTCTCCATCGTCAGCTGTGGGAAGAAGGGTAGCAGGATTAAGAACTGTACATCGTTTCACAGTAATGTTTGGGAGCTCTAGCAGAATGGTGTTGTATCTCAGCCACCTAGCAGCTGAGAAATGAGAGGTTTTCTGCTCGAGCAAAATCAAGGAGACAGCGTGGGGTACCAGCAGTGTCAGATCAGAATACCCTACAATGTCTCGAGAGGCCATCACTTCTTTCTCTGCAGCAGCCACAGCTCTGAGGCAGGCAGGCAAGCCTGCCGCTGAATCAAGAAAAGTACGCTACAGGCCTGTTGCGGCCCCCGTGGTCTTGTAGCAATACGGAAGTCATGGACCCACCCTTTTCGTCGACTGTCTGGGTGAAAGGTCTTGAGCAGTCGGGCAGGCCCAGAGTCGGGGGAGACTGCAGGGCCAGTTTGAGGTCAGTGAATGCTTTGTCAGCGTCAGTCGCCCACTCAACTTTGTCGTTCGCATTGAGGCCTTTCCCATGGGCGATTGCTGCCAATGGTGCCTCTATTTCTGCGTAGTTCAGGATCCATTGTCTGCAATATGACGTCATACCCAAAAAACTCATTACTTGCTTTTTGGTGAGAGGCCTCGGAATAGACTGGATTGCAGCTATTCTGGAGGGAGAGAGTCTTCCCTTCCCTTATGATCACATGACCTAGGAAAACAACTTTCTCACAGGCAAACTGCAGATTTGACAGGCTTGCTTTGTGTCCGTTATCAGCCAGATGGGAGAGCAAGGCCACTGTGTCTGCTACACAGGCTTCTCTGGTGGGAGAGCAAATCAACAGATCATCCACATATCATCATCATCATCGCACTATTGCTGGGCAGCTTTAAAGAATCCAAATTGTCGCACAGTGCTGTGTTAAAAATTGTTGGTGACTCAGACAGGCCCTGGCACAAGTGCGTGAATGTGTAGGTCTTATTTTCAAACGTAAACGCAAACCAGAATTGGCTGTCTGGGTGAACAGGAATGCTGAAGAAAGCATTGGCTAGATCAACAACAGAGAACCACTTACTGTCGGGTGGAACTTGTGAGAGAATGGTGTGAGGGTTAGGGACGGTTGGCGCGCGTGCATGAATGGCTGCATTTACTGCTTGTAGGTCTTGTACAAACCTCCATTCGTCGGGCTGGCCCACTTGTTTGATCTTTTTGACTGGGAAGATTGGCGTGCGCACGGGTGAATTTTCACACGGAACGATGACGCCGGCCTTGCGGAGTGCTTCAAACACTGGTTTGATGCCCTCCACAGCCTCTTTTTTCAGGGGATACTGGTTCTGGCATGGCCTGTAGGAAGATTTTGGAGTGATTATTACAGGTTCTGCATTTTTGATAAGCCCAACATCATGTTTATGCTGTGCCCATAAGTGTGCTGGCACTTGGCTTAACTCTGGTACCTCAGTGACGTCATCAACAAAAAATCCTTCATGACAAGCATCAAAAGAATCAAAACAGCCCTTATTTGACCTGACAAATTTTGACAAATCCCATTTTGTGTCAGGTATGAGCTCAACAGATCGTACTGCAGTTATTACAGCTGAAAACCGTTTTCTGTATGCTCTCAAATGGCGGTGATACTCAACATGTGGATCGGATGTCTGTGTCCAACCTGTTGCATCATTGCACGCCCTGGTCCATGGTCCCAATTCCTGCCACCCTTTCCCCTTTGGTTTGATCAATGGAATGTGAGGGTCAGAGTTCGGTACCGAGAACAAACGCTGAGAGTGGGAATCCGTCAAGGTTACAGAAGCAACACACATTTTGTCGTTCCAATACAACCACACAAGCCTCAGTTATCTTGCCCCTGTCTCTCCCTGCACCAGTTTTTTTCAAAGCTCGTATCAGGACCGAGGGAGATGTGTGCTGTGCACTGAAGGTCTTGTGCTCTCACCATGTCTGCATGTGTATTGCGTGTGTGCGCTGTGCATGCTCTGGCTGTCTGCAGGAGGGTGTGATTTACAGAATCAAGAGCTGTGAGGGGGAGCTGCCAGTGATGTGAGTAAAAAAGATCTTCTTTACCATACTTCACGAATGTGGCTGCTTCCCTAACCACCACTAACCCCTCCGGAGTCGATCTTAAACCGATACCCAAAGCACACATCAGATCGATCCCCATGAGATTCACGGGACAGTGTTTAGAAAGCAGGAAAGAGTGTTTAAAACGGCCCTGTAGCTCATCTTCGCATGCAAGTGGAGTGGTGTACCTTTCTGTCATTGAGGAGCCTGAAACTCCTACGGTTTTAAGATAGCGTGCACTCATCTTCGGTGTAGGGTTTAGCGCATCATGTCTAATGAGAGATATCGCTGCCCCTGAATCTACCAAAAAGGTGCGCATGTTTGCCCTATTATGAGAGTGTGCGTAGGCCTGTTTTGGTATGCTTCAGAGGAAAATGAAGCATATAATGCAGTTAGCTTTTCTTCTGCTGTTTTTTGTTTATTTTCAAGATATGTGATAGCTTGCAGTGTAAGGGCATACATCTCTTGTGGTGTGTGTGTGTCAGTGTTGGTGCTCTCACATGAAAGATGCGTAGGTTGCTTCTCCTCCTCAGCCTGTGCGTCAAAACCAGATTCGTCCGTCACTGTACTCGGCTCCTCAGCTAGTCAGTCGACCGTTGCGTCGTTCTCTGGGCAGTTGTCTTGCCAATGTCCCATTTTTCCACATCTATGACAGGTGCCAGGGCGATTTTTGAATCTGCCCCGGCGTCCCTTTCCTCGTCCTCGTTCGCGACCCCTCGCTTGGTGCTCGTAGCATGCCAACTGAGCCAATTGGACTGTTTCTGTCAAGCCTGTCGAATTTCGGTTCTTTTCGTTGTTGAGGAACAGAAATCTTCCCCATGTCTAATTTCAGAGGGAAGGTCTGTCTGATTCTGTACCGACTATGTTACAGAATCAGACAGACGTCCAATGACGTCTCTGTATGCCAAATTGTCGTCGCTGGCCCAGTCAGAGTTCTCTACCCTGATGTCCTCCACGGAGTAGTCGCCCACAACTCAGGCCCACGTTGTACCCATCTGAACCATCAGCAGGCGTTGCAGTTCAGCAGTGGTGGGCTTGAACTGTCGGCAAAAGGTCATGAGCTGAATCACAAACTCCGCTCCCCCATTGCGGACGTCTGGAATCAACGCGGCAGCGTCCTTCATGTCACTGTATGTCCAAGGCCTATAAACCAGCTGCACTCAACCCTCACTCCCCGCCACCTACACCATGGGAGCCTGGAATTCTGTCTTCAGGGGGTTGTACACAGAGTTGCTCCGTGTGTGGTGCGGGCTGTGGCTGACGGTGGCATACGGTGGTGGTGTGTTTAGGCTCTCAACCACCAGCGATCGCCTCCCTCTGCCCCGCCCTGGGTGGAATTGGCACTGCGACCCACTTTGAGAAATTACTTTCCCCCTAACGAGAGAGAGGGACAAATCCGGGCATCTACCGGATCACCAGCAGTCATTTAGACGATAGAGATCGGGCCTTCAAAGTTTATTCAAACAATGGCAATTTCCCACATGATTTGCTCTACTCCCAAGAAGGAAAATCTCAGTGCTCGCTGGCTCTCAGTTCCTCTCTATCACAAACCAGAGTTCTCTAGAAAAACTCACAGGGACTGAAACCCTTTTGAAGCTTCCTTGATTCTACAGCGGCTCGAAACCCAAACCTGCCCTGTTGACACGTCTGTCACGCCCACCCAAAAGTGGCGAGAATCGATTCAGGTACATACACACAAATTTTCTGAAGCTTCCTTGATTCTACAGTGGTTCGAAAACCCAAACCTGTCCTGTTGACACACCTGTCACGCCCACCCGAAAGTGGCAAGAATCGATTCAAGTGCGTACGTGATGGCGAGGTTGAGGTTTTGAAGTCCGAGCTCCCGGGTACCCGTCTGCACTGAGTTTAAGGGTCTCTCTCACAGAAGTGATCCCATCACTCGTCGCCAAATTGTGGCGGAAATTTCTGTCTATAAAAGAGTAAAGTCAGTTCTGTCTTTTCTGTAAGTTTAATCCAACCATCTGCAGATGGACTCACCACCCAGTCAAATTCATGAGCCAAGTGAATGAGCCCAGAGTAAAGGAGTCTTCACAATTTATACACAGGTAACAACAAGGTCAGGGGACGAGACAAGCACTCTTGTCGCCAGCAGTGATTAAGCTACACACATACATACGACTATCCCAATCAGACAGGCTTCTCATCGACACAAGACATGAAGCTAAAACTTTAGCAAGCCCCCTGGTACCTGCCTAACTCCAAACTAAACCTAACTATCTTCTGAGACATGCTGGGCTCGAGGCTTCTTTAAAGCAGAACTTCAGTAAACCTCAGCCATATGACCAAGGCCCTTTTTCAAGTTTTGAAGAAAGATTCCCAGTTGAAAACTTGGCGGTTTGTACACAGTCGCTATTAGCACTTTGACTGCAGCCTCAATTTTAAGGACAACAAACTCTAAATCAGTGACCTGTTGCATGTGCCTGCGGGGCTCTGCTTGCACAGTGTCTCTACAGTACATCGCAAGTCCACCTCCCTCTTTTTTGGCCATGTTCACACAGCTGTTGTAAGACAACTGTCTGCTACGTGTGAACATGGTGTACCCCTCCAATTGAAAAGTTTCAGCCACAGAGGACCCTGACAAATGTGTCTCTGTAAGGCAAAGCACATCTGCTTGTTGGAGCTCATGATGTGCTTTCAGGTCCACCATGTGACATGGCAAACCCTGCGTGTTGTGGTGGACAATTGTGAAAACCTTTGGCGTTTGTTGTATAGATTTCAAAAACAATAGTCTACAGCTCTGGAAAGATGCATGAGGCATACTTTCCAGGGCTGTCTTGATCTTGGGGTCAGCGTAAATTTTTTTCTCATCAAAGTCAAGGATGGTGAGACCTTGAAACAAGGTTGTGCGGCTGAGTGCGACGTACGCCATACCAGGTTCAAAAACACGCTTCAGACACACACCCGCCGACGGCACGGTCATTCCTTGAACTTTGTGGGCCGTACAAGCAAAAGCTAATTTCACGGGGAACTGCTGGCGAATAACCCCCTTCTTGTTACTTAGGTTCTCCTCAGATCTTTCGATGTACACTGAGTCATCTGAGGGACCTAAGATTTTTTTGCAGTATCTCTGTCCTGCTGTAGTATTGTCCAGCAGGAGTCCAATCATCTTCACGCCTTCAGGTTCTCTAATTACAATGTTAGAAATGGTTCCAAATGTACCATTCACAAGGCCGTCTTCCACATCTAAATTTCGGATCAACATAACGCGTACTCCTTGAGCAGCCATTATGTTGTCGGGCAAATCTCGCTTGTGTCCTTTAATTTAAAACACAAACGTCATGCAGCCAGTTCTGGGGTCTTTTCGAAAATCACGAGCTGCAACTCCAATCGCATCCTTGTAGGAAGCAGTTACGATGTCTGCGTTGTGACGGTCTACTTCTTTGTTTGTGGCGTAGATGTGTAGACTCAGTGCTGAGCAATGCAGACTATCAGCCACTGCCTGCGTAAGCAAGAGCCTGTCTGCATGGTCCCGAAATCTCGGGAGCTCACGCAGAATTCTCGTTGCCTCGTGGTGAATGCACTTAATCACATGCGATTTGTCACATCCAGCCCCTCCCGACAGGAAGTAATAAAATGGTTCTGGATTGTGGCCCCAGACTAGTTCAAGGCACCACTGTCGAACAGTGTAGAAAACGGAGGCCTGAGTTTCGTTCAGACTTTGGTACATTTTCCTAACAAAGTCTGGACTCAACTCTGGAGCATCTATTCTAGGCATAGAGCTCCCCTTATCCTTCTTAGTGCCGAATTCTGGGACATCTTCACTGTTTTGCTCCTGATCGCGAGGTTCACATTCAGCCAGGCACTCCAGCCGGTCAACTCCAACTTCGGGCGCAAAAGAGTTCCAAGCATTCACGAGAGGACTGCACACATGAAGCTGCTGAAAAGCAGCTTCCATGTTTTTTCCTTGGCCCTCATAACGTTTTTTGTTGTGCCTCACTATTTCCTCTACTCTCATACCCCATTTGTCGCTACACTTATAAAACTCTTCATAAGTGGGGTGCGCTTCATCTCTCGGATCAGCGTCGGATCGATGTGGGAGATAAAGTTTCAGCAATCTTCTATAAAACTTCTCTGGAGTTTTTTCCTCAGAGAAGTGAGTAAATCTAATGATTGCTGGTTTTCCTACGGTTCTCTTTTGAATAAATCCTTCATCGTTCAACAATGGAATGGCATTCGGGCTTTCTGTTTGCCGGCCGTAGACTACCCTGTAGTCTGACGCGAACTCGGCCAGGCACATACGTTCAAACTCTCGAGTGAGAGGTCTGTTGACGTATTTTTCAGGCAACCCCCGACATCCATACTTCCACTGATCCAGGTTCCATTCTTTCCAGTCTACTCATAGGGTGACTCATTTTCAGACCTTCCTCGTTGGTCTGAATAAACACCACGGATCGGGAGCACTTCTTGAGGCGTAAGCTGCAGGTACGGGCTACAACCTCTTGAGCGCTGACCTCTCTGTGTTTAGAGTAGGCCTGCATAATTTGTTTCATTTCGTCGCGCTTGTTAACATCAGATGTCTTTACATGTTTGATGACGTTCTTAAGGAATTCCGTCATTTCGTGCTCCGGTTTCGCTACATATGACATCATGTACATGATGCAGCTGTAGTCGTCTATGACGTACTGGATGTCCATGTTTGCCTTCCACGCTCTAAGCAAATCAGGATTGTAGGCATTAACCCAACAATCATTTGGATGGTGCCTCAGCATCACGACATGGGTATTTGCCAGGCACTGTGCGGCGGCAAAGTATTGCTCGTAAGTTAAGTTGCACTGGCAAAGCAAGTCTGTCAAACTGCTGAACGAAGCGCCTGGATCCATAAGCAGATCTCTAACTGGTTGGAGCGTTTGTTTAGCCAATTTTTGCATTTCTGCGAGGGCCCTTTTCTGCTCCTCTATTTGCGCTTCGAAGTCTGCATCATTTTGATCCTCTTTTTGGTGGCAATTAATAGTGGGGGGCCTGGTGATGAATGTTTTATCCATCGGTAGTTTTGGAAAGCCGAACCTGCAGGCTACATTTCCCTTCTTACAGGACTTTGAATGTTTCCTGCTGTGCACCTGAACCTCTGACACTATTTTGTGGAGTTCCGGATCTGTGTCAGGGTCGGACATTTTGCAACTAATGTATCTATCTATAAATTCCATGACGTGTCTGTCGGGGTCCTCTTCAAATTTAGGTGAATCTTTTATCCAAATGAGCATGTGGATGTGCGGGCTTCCCCTGGCTTGGAACTCAACGCGATAAAAATAATCTTCCACTTCACCAATCGGTTGTGAAGGAGAGAGGATGCAGTTTGTCATGAGAGCCTCTACTCTCTTTTCAAACACGCGCATTACTGTGATGGGGTTACTTCTCCAACTTTGGTAAGGTGAAAAAACCAACCGGTTTGTTGCCTTGCGCGGGTGCAACACTAAATACTCCGATGCCATATGAAAGAATTTCCTGTGCAATGTCGGGGGGCTGCATGTAAGTGTCCAGGGAGAGGCCTGGTCTCATCTCCTCCTGTTCTTCCTCATCTGCCTCTAACTGTCCCGGCTCGTTTTGGCTTTTAAAAATTTCCTCCAAATCGACATCCCTATCTTCCTCTGGGATGCTGGGCACCTTTTCTTGTCTGAGCTCCTCTTCCTGTCTGGGTTCCTCTTCTTCGAGCAGAAAGTCAAAAGTTGCAGTGTCATCGACAAACACGTCTTTATATTCTGAATGTGTCTCTTTCAATTTCGCAAGGCCAGTGAGCACATTCTTCATATTAACTTTGTAAAATTGCTTGTAACCTTTGTATTTGATGTGCCTTTTCAATTTCACTTGAAGCAGCTGCGCTTCTGCTCTGGGCCTTGGGAGACTGTTGATGGTCGCTTCCACCTCTGATGGAACGCACACAACAGCTCCGTGGACTGCTCTCTGTTGGCCTTTTGGCAGAGCAACAATTTTTGCAAATGGCAAGATTTTTGCAATCAGCTGCCTATCAAACACATTAAGTGCAGCCAATTCTGGGGGGATGGGCGCCAACTCCAAATTGTTTACGACTGCCATGGGTGGTATGCATCCTCTGCTAAGGTGGCTGTCGCAGGTGTGGCATATCCACTCATGCAGTCTTTCTTGTGGCACAGAGCAAGGGTTAGAGCAGTCACTGTCACAAAAGTGAACATAGTTTCCTGTCAAGCATGCTGCTGCGACTTTTGTGTATTTACAATATTTTCGTCTTTTGCATTCTTTGACCTGATTAGGAAACATGGTTCTGTTACAAACAGTACAAATGTATGTGGGTCCATGTCTAATGGACTCACGAAAGACAGCTATGGCTGCTTCCATCACCGGATCAATCAGGGGCTGGGGGCGGTGGGGAATAATTTGTCTGTATTTTCTCCTGATTCTCAGCACTCTCTGCATCTTGTAAAATGTGCTAAAGGCAGCATTTGTGGCCAATTTGTTTCCTCTCCGCTGGTTACAACGTTGACTAAAACAACGTCTAAATTCCAGATCGCTGTGATATCTGAGATTGAAATCTTGCTTTTTGTTTTGGCTATAGCTTTGATCTGTGTTGTATCTCTGAGACATGACGAATTTTTTTCTGCTCTGAAAAACTGTATCTGACTGGTATGTATCTCGAATTTGTTTCTTTTGAGTGGTGAGGAACGTGGCATCCTTCCTTGTATCTGTCTCGAATGTGTTTCTACTGTCTGGTGCGGAACGTGGCATCCTCCTTGTATCTGTCTCGAATGTGTTTCTACTGTCTGGTGCAGAACGTGGCATCCTTCCTTGTGTCTGTCTCGAATGTGTTTCTACTGTCTGGTGCGCAACGTGGCATCCTCCTTGTATCTATCTCAAATGTGTTTCTACTGTCTGGTGCGGAACGTGGCATCCTTCCTTGTATTTGTCTCGAATGTGTTTCTGTGGCATCTTCCTTGTATCTATCTCGAATGTGTTTCTTTTGAGTGGTGCGGAACGTGGCATCCTTCCTTGTATCTATCTCGAATGTGTTTCTTTTGAGTGGTGCGGAACGTGGCATCTTCCTTGTATCTATCTCGAATGTGTTTCTTTTGAGTGGTGTGGAACGTGGCATCCTTCCTTGTATCTGTCTCAAATGTGTTTCTACTGTCTGGTGCGGAACATGGCATCTTCCTTGTATCTATCTCGAATGTGTTTCTGTGGCATCTTCCTTGTATCTATCTCAAATGTGTTTCTGTGGCATCTTCCTTGAATTTACCTCGAATGTGTTTCTACTGTCTAATGCGGAATGTGGCATCTTCCTTGTATCTATCTCGAGTGTGTTTCTGTGGAATCTTCCTTGTATCTATCTCGAATGTGTTTCTACTGTCTGGTGCGGAACGTGGCATCCTCCTTGTATCTGTCTCGAATGTGTTTCTACTGTCTGGTGTGGAACGTGGCATCCTTCCTTGTATCTATCTCTAATGTGTTTCTTTTGAGTGGTGCGGAACGTGGCATCCTCCTTGTATCTATCTCGAATGTGTTTCTACTGTCTGGTGCGGAACGTGGCATCTTCCTTGTATCTATCTTGAATGTGTTTCTTTTGAGTGGTGCGGAACGTGGCATCCTTGTTGTATCTATCTCGAATGTGTTTCTTTTGAGTGGTGCGGAACGTGGCATCCTCCTTGTATCTATCTCGAATGTGTTTCTACTGTCTGGTGCGGAACGTGGCATCCTCCTCGTATCTATCTCGAATGTGTTTCTACTGTCTGGTGCAGAACGTGGCATCCTCATGTATATCATCATGTATATGATATCATATGTAATGAAACCGGAGCACGAGATGACGGAATTCCTTAAGAACGTTATCAAAGATGACATCTGATGTTAAGAAGCGCGACGAAATGAAACAAATTATGCAGGCCTACTCTAAACACAGAGAGTTCAGCGCTCAAGAGGCTGTAGCCCGTACCTGCAGCTTACGCCTCAAGAAGAGCTCCCGATCCGTGGTGTTTATTCGTCACTTCCACCTCTGATGCAACGCACACAACAGCTCCGTTGACTGCTCTCTGTTGGCCTTTTGGCAGAGCAACAATTTTTGCAAATGGCAAGATTTTTGCAATCAGCTGCCTCTCAAGCACATTAAGTGCAGCCAATTCTGGGGGGATGGGCGCCAACTCCAAATTGTTTACGACTGCCATGGGTGGTATGCATCCTCTGCTAAGGTGGCTGTCGCAGGTGTAGCATATCCACTCATGCAGTCTTTCTTGTGGCACAGAGCAAGGGGTAGAGCAGTCACTGTCACAAAAGTGAACATAGTTTCCTGTCAAGCATGCTGCTGTGACTTTTGTGTGTTTACAATATTTTTGTCTTTTGCATTCTTTGACCTGATTAGGAAACATGGTTCTGGACTCACGAAAGACAGCTATGGCTGCTTCCATCACCGGATCAATCAGGGGCTGGGGGCGGTGGGGCACAATTTGTCTGTATTTTCTCCTGATTCTAAGCGCTCTCTGCATCTTGTAAAATGTGCTAAAGGCAGCATTTGTGGCCAATTTGGTTCCTCTCCGCTGGTTACAACGTTGATTAAAATGACGTCTAAATTCCGGATCGCTGTGATATCTGAGATTGAAATCTTGCTTTTTCTTTTGGCTATAGCTTTGATCCGTGTTGTATCTCTGAGACATGCCAAATTTTTGTCTGCTCTGAAACACTGTATCTGACTGGTATCTATCTCGAATGTGTTTCTTTTGAGTGGTGCGGAACGTGGCATCCTTCCCTGTATCTATCTCGAATGTGTTTCTTTTGAGTGGTGCGGAACGTGGCATCCTTCCCTGTATCTCTTTGTGATGCAAGTCTTCCGTTGTCTCTTGAAAGTAGCATTTTCCCTGTTCCCTCTTCTGACGAGTTCTTCCTTCTTCTTATCTTGAACATTTTCATAGTAACATTTGAAGGAAAGTAATCGCTGATTCTGATGGAGACTGCCTTGAGCATATCTTCTTCTTTGTGCTTGGAGTTTCTTTCTTCTAAATTCTAGACAGCTTCTGTACTTTTTTTCTTTCATATTCAAATTTTTTTCCTTTTTTCCTTCACCAGACAGTAATGTGTGTTTTTTGCTGGCTTGATGCATCGCTCTTCGTCACTGTTGCTTTGGCAACTTTGTGAAATGTTTTGCTGTTGGCGGTGCAGGAGCCGTCTTGAGGACGCACTCTGCTGCTGGCGGTGCAGGAGCCGTCTTGAGGACGCGCTCTCTGCTGCTGGCGGTGCAGGAGCCGTCTTGAGGACGCGCTCTGCTGCTGGTGGGAGAGCTGTCCTGGATACGCTGTGTGCCAGAGATACCTGAGGGCATTCTCTTGAACCAATGGCTTCAAATGACACCGGCACAAACTCGTAACTGGCAGAAGGGCCGCAATTTGCAAAGAGTTTGTGCAGGTGTTCAGCCAAGTCACTGATTTTTGAGAAGGTCTTCATAATTGCAGTTCCGTGGGGGTGAGGTAAGCCCATCACACTTCTTGAGTGTGAATCAAACACACCATACCTGCCTGAGTGGTCACGGAAAACTGCAATACACTCTTGACATATGACTAAAGCCAGATTAACGTCACCTGACAGACACTCCAACTGTGTGGCAAGGGGCAGATACCAAGCCTGGCTTCCACAAGTCCACACCTGATTTCAGGCATGTGGACGTTACACATATCTGTGTCAGTCAGGACTTGTTTGGGCAGTTCTTCCACAGCGAGATGGTCACTGCAGAATCTTTTTTCCTGGATCAGCTGTTGTTTTACACCTACAAAAAGTGAATCTCCCTTTGCCAGCACTCTATCGAGGGCAACAGTGTTAAACTGACATAAGCCTACTTAACATTATTAGTGTGGTAGTATGATAGTAGTGGTAGTAATTAACTTTTACATATACTACGGTCATAGCAGGGTGACAGTTTAAGCAAATGTGACTAAAAACATTTTACCTACTGCAGCTTTAAACTAACTATCTGATTATACAATATCATTTCCACCAAATTTTCCTGATTAATTTACCATATAGATAAACATATACACGAATGATTATTATGCTTATAAACGACCTTAAGTATTATCATACTTGACTTGAACACATTACTAACACAGATTATTCCATATTTCAAATTTAAATGTTTTGAGAACATCATAAACCTTGTCACCCCTTGTCATCTTGACCAAAGTTTGAAGGAGGCTTTAAAGGACCTTTAACTCTGATACATCCCTTGTACGTGTGTCACACTATTTACACATGAATAAATAGTAATCAATTCCCTCCTTCATTTCCTTCCTTCCCTTCCTTTTGCATTTCAGTTCAAAGTAAACCACACTTTACCTCTAACACTTTATTAAGCCCACAATAAACCCAAATGTAAATATCATTACCTCTTTGGAAGGGGAATGAGAGGTGGCAAGTCCGTCATCGATAATCCAGGGCCAGCAGGACAATGAGGGAACTGGTGTCCCAATGGTCTGTGATAAGTAATAACACCAGTTAATATCTAGACATGAGGTAACACTGTCACTGACATTTGTGAACTGCAGCGAAAGATAATAGTAGCAAAGATGTTAAATGAACCAGTTTAATGTAGTTACAGCATTTTACAGTAAACGTTCTGTGTGTGTCTGTTGTGGAGTAAATACCTTAACTGGGCGAGGAGAGTGACAGGCAGCTTTAATGGTCTGGGATGGTCCAACCAGTGAAGGGGTCTTCACCCTGGCCACCTGAGAACAAATAACAATTTGATGAAGACTTTAAGGACATTATGAACTTTATTCAATAGGAATAATTTTTACCTTCGCAACCGGTGAACAGCAGGGGGTCGCCGGATCACCCAAACTACAGGACAACCTGACTGGAGGGGATCCAACCAGCTGCTGACACATGAGAACAAATATGTTAAACTCCACGCGTCTCAGTGAGCACACTGTGTGTTCTGAGTGAGATTGTGTCTTGTGTCAGAGAGTAACATACGTTGGTCACTGAAGTTTGGGTGCGGGGGGGGTGTTCCATCCGTGGTCCTGGACATAGGAACCGGGCTGGAGGGGCCGTCCTGCAGTCTCTGTGACAGCCAGGCTGGAGGGGATCCAACCTGCTGTTGACAGATGAGAACAAATATGTTAAAATTCAGACAGAGTGGACAATGTAGTTATGTCTCCATGAAGACACTGTTTCAACTGTAAACATTGACTATGTGCGTCAGTTGTGTAACATACGTTGTTCACAGGAGACTGGTGGCAGGGGGGGCGTCTCTCCGTGGTCCTTTGACGCCTGGCTGTCGCTGGGGAGGCCACCTGCACCGTCAAATAAAACATCGAACCAGTAACTGTAGGGAACAAGGGGAATTTTATAATACACCTGAGAAGCGATGTCACATAATTTACCTTCTTGCACGCTGGAGGAGATGGGACGTCCACCACGTCAGACAGCTGAGAAGGAGACACTTCCTCCATAGCACAAAGGGTCGTGCTACTAAACCACCGTGGGTTCAGTGGAAGGAAGGACTCCTTCTCCTGTGGAAGACAAAACACCACAAAGACAAATGAATATTTGTCAGGTACAAATACACAAAGTTTAAATACTAACCAGTTAACTTGTTATGAAAAAATAAAATAAATAAATAAAAATAACTCACCTGCTGCTGAGCCACACTGGCCGGACCAGGAACCTGTGGCTGGGAAAGCACATCACATATTTGAATAAATAGGTGCTTTTTAGTTATGACTGTGAACCCGTGAACCAAAATGTACACAAACACATAATATAATAATAAATATAAAAGAAAAACCCTACTAACCTTGCTGCTCTGACCAACGACCTTCCACTGGAAGGGGTCAGGAGACAGAGGAGCACGTACCTCTCCCTTCACAACCAGCTTAGGAGAAACCTTCCTAAGCGGCTGTGAAGGAGTAGGAGACACCGGGGGAGGGGGAGGTGGTGGTGGTGTCTCGAGGAACTGCTCCGTGGAGGCCCACAGCAGCTGGGTGAGGATCCCCATACCCTCACGGTCGCTCAGGTGAACCTGCAGACATGACAATACAAATCCATTTACAGACAGTTTAATTTCAAAAGGTAGCTTGTGTCGACTGTTTCATATCGACACACAAGAAATTATAGCAAATTAGACCTTTTCTATCACACAGATACTCTACTTGCGCCGTCTCTGCTCCACAGATCCAAGCGCGTACGGGGGAAGTACTCCTCCGCAGAGAAGTACCTCAAACCTAAAAACATAAAAAAAAAATATTACAATTATTCACACATGTATGACTATGTTCATCACAGACATTTTTAAGTACATTTCTTTTACTTGTTTTAACTGACAAGATATTTTTTTGTTACTTACCCATACGAGCTGTCACGCGATGGTACGCGTGGCGAAGGGCCCTCTGGTGCTCCTCATCCTCGTTCAGGCGGGGGGGGAAGTCCACCACAAAGACCTGTAGGAAACAAAATTTTAGAAAACACCGACAGACAGTTTCATTCAAAATCACACACACACTATATTTAGTGCACATTTTTTGAAAGCTCATACAATTAATCTTATTAAAGTAGTCAATGTACTACTAGTGTTGTTTAACTACTAAGAATACAGGACAAGCAAGACATGAAATAAATGCTTACCTCCGGCCAGCGGCTCCTCACAGCAGTGAGGAATCGGGCGTAGTCAAAATTTTAGAGAACACCAATGACAATTTCATTCAAAATCACACACACACCACATTTAGTACACATTTTTTGAAAGCTCACACAATTAAAGTAGTCAATGTACTTCTAGTGTTGTTTAACTACTAAGAATACAGGACAAGCAAGACATGAAATAAAAGCCTACCTTCGACCAGCGGCTCCTCACAGCAGTGAGGAATCGGGCGTAGTCGACGGCTGCCTCGTCGACGGTCCTGCTCGCAGTCAGGTTGTTGCTAGGAGCAAGAACACAAACAGCATCAGGGGATCGAGGAACCTTTGCATGTAGGACCTCAGTGCGCAGCTGAGCAGCATGGGCCCCAGGGGTCGACATGATACCAAAAGAAAACTTCCCTTCTGGCATCTTGGCGAAACGGTCCACGATGGCCCGGAGATGGGAACAAACTGCAACAACAAAGAAAATTTCATTAGCATGAAAATGATTAATCCCTCTCAAGATCAATTACTTCCTTCATAAACTGGACAATAATAGCACCTGCTTGCCAGGAGACTCAGGTGGGATGACCAACTTGTGGCTCCATCCAGTGAGCTTCGAAGTTGGCCACGTCTCCACTGGATGGCGGTAACCGGTACCGCGGCCTGTTTGGTAAAGTACAAAACAGATAAAAGGTTAAACTGATGAAGGAAAGGCTACTAGGAAATATCAACAATCACTTGTTTATACCAGTAAAAAAGTACAGGAAAACCTGTTTAAAAAGTTCAATATTGATGATGAATTAATTTATTGATCATATAGGGATAAAACAAGTAGATACTTACGTGCACGAACTTGCACATCCTCCGGGCTCCAGAAAGGCTTGGCTGGGGGTGAAGATCCAACTGCCTGATGACAGATTAAAGACAAAGAAAAAAAAAATTAACGATAATCATAGCAACAAGCATAAGATGAAGACATACAAGTTAAAACAAAATATAATAAAACATGTCTCATTGTGTGTGTGTGAGGTAGGAACATACGTTGCCGACTGGAGCTCGGGAGCAGGGGGGGTGGGTCTCCCTGGTCCTCTTGGTCCTTGACCCTCTGGAAGGCTCCTCTCCAGCCGGGGGGGACACCGTCTGATGAAACATTAACATCAAAAGACATGGCAGACATTCAGAACTCAGCAGTTCAGGAGAAAGCAATAGATGTAACTTTTCTACAGCCATTTTCATGCAGACAGTTGTCACCGCGACCCAGAGGCTTATCTACTGTGTAAGTACCTCCGGGGGGGTGGGGGAAGACCTCAGCTCGTCCAGGTTGAGCTTCTCCCAGCGCTGCTTCAACACCACAGACTGCCTCGACTTCCTTGGCATCCTGTTGGTAGAAGTTAAAAAAAAAGAGAAAAACAACAAGAGAAATGCTTGTAAAACTGACCTAAACCTAAACCACCGAATGTAAACTAAACTAATCTAAGACAACCTAATATAATCTTATATGTAGAATGAAATTTGAGAAAATTATGAAGATGTGGTGATTGTGTGTGTAGGTGATGTGGTGATACTGCTCTGTGAAGGTTGAGGGCAATGGATGAAGGATGATGGTCACTCTCAGCTGTCAGCGGTCACTCTCAGTACAGGAACCCTTTAATCTTATCAAAGACAATAGGCAAAGATAAATGTCTCTCAAATGTTACGAGTCAGTGTTAGCAACAAGTCAATATCATAACAGACACAAGTTAAACATCTGTACTTGTCATAATTTGTGTGTTTTTGGGCACAGTATTTCTTCAAATAATTCTATGTTATAGTATTTTAATTATCATTTATAGTAATTATTATATCAATTTTATACTACACAGTATCAAATTGTTTATTCCTAAGAACAAAGAATTACTATGACATGATGAATATAACACACAAGATAAAAATAACTTCAACAAATGTACGGGATTTTATCAACATCTGAATGCACATTTATTACCAAAAGCAAAAATAGTCATGTATGAAAATGCTTCCTTTTCTATTTAATCAAGGTAGATTGTAAAAGTGTATGGTACATCTAAAGTATGATATTTATCTAACTACATAGAAAGGCATTTAATCACATCTTATCACAGACAGGAGAAATGTGTTTTTCAGTAGACAGAAGGGAGTATTAAAAATACTAGTCACAATCTACACAATTAGATATGAAATACAGCTTTCAGCTTGAGTTAATATTCTTGCATGGAAACAGAAAAAACAAACACAAAAATCCCAAAATAATGGGTGTAATATCTCCAAGTACAAATCTGACCCGTGTTAAGGATCTGGACATGACAGTACAGTTCGCACCCGGAGAGAAAAATGGCTACCGTTCGCGCCGTGAGAGAACAAAAGGCGAAGGTTCACGCAGTTAGCATGTAGCTAATGGCTATCCTTCGCGCTGCGAGAGAACAAAGACGAGGTTCGCGCAGTTAGCATCTGGCGCGGCCTAACGTTTTAGCTCAGTGATCTTATATATATATAAACAGATCGACCTTATATAGAAACACATCGACCATAAACAATTAATCTTCCCAAAATCACGAGATAGTAATGTTTAGATTCAATTACCTCATTTTGTTGAAGGTGTACGGATGTTAGCACAGTTAGCTTTTCGCTCCGGTTAATGTTTCTTTATAGAAAAAGCAAAGTCACCGCTGTTGGCTTAGATCGCGGCCTAATGTTTTACATACTAGAGCGGAGTAGCGCCGTTAACTCGTCTGAATATTGTTGTATTGAAACAGACTGCCGGAGCCCCGTTACTGTTACCAAGACAGACATATTATATACTTATGGACCCCTATAGCTTTGCTAACCGCTGTTGGCCTGGAGCTACGGGGCTCCGGGTAGCGGAGCTAACAGCTAATGGAGGTCCGTTAGCTGTTAGCTATCTGTGCACTTGACACTCCGCTGTTGACCCGGAGCTACTGGGCTCCAGGTAGCGGAGCTAACAGCTAACGTTAGCTATCTGTGCACTTGACACTCCACTAACGGAGCTCCGTCAGTCTGTTTCAATACAACACTATTAGGAAGAGCTAATGGCGCTACTCGGCTCCGGTATGTAAACCATTAGGCCGCACTCGAAGCAAACAGCGGTGACTTTGAGCCAAGTACCTCCGGATTAATATTGCTAAAACAGACCGATCATTAACAATTACATTCATTTTTTTTCCCGAAATCATGAGTTATCGTGATCATGAGAGAGATAGTAATGTCTAGCTTCAATAAAATCCATTTTTATTAACGATTTCAGTATGCTAAAATTAGACATAACAGGTACTTACCTACGATGAGGTCAAAGGGTATCGAGCAGAGCCGGATCAGTGGTTTTATATCAAGGCCAAAAATAATGCACACACAACTGTCCAATCAGAGTTCTCCTGTGTTGTCTGTCATCTGTATCCGAGGTCATTTGTCCAATGAGATGGCTGATAATCTGTGCACTTGACACAGACTCCGGACGACCATACTTTGCTGCATCCATTATTTACTATTATTTATTATTATTTATTTATATATATATATTCTTATGAATGTATTAGAATATAATACAGTAACAAAACATCAATGTTAATTAGAACACTTAATTAATAAGGATATTAATTGACTGATGTTGAATTATTATGTTATATATTATTAAATAACATAAAACAATATATATTTTATTTTATTTGCGTGTCATGATAAAATACATTAATGAAAATATTACTATGAATTAATTAATATCATTGATAATATTAATACCTTAAATTTAAAACAGCATTCCAGTTTATTTTTTTCAGCGGATGGATTATGAAGGCTTGAATGAGTGAAAAGATAATCGTTAAATATAGTTTAAATGTTGGGATATATACTGTGTATGTGTGTTTGTGTGTGTGTGTGTGTGTGTGTGTGTGTCTGTCTGTCTGTCTGTCTGTCTGTCTATCTGTCTGTGTGTGTGTGTGTGTATTAAACTGACTCATTACTTAATCTGTCACTCTTTCCTCTTATTAGTGGTGCTGTGCTCCGCACAGCCCTCTCTGGACCCCTATAGCTTTGCTATGGAGGGGTCCCATTTCCTCGTCCCATTCATTCCTTATGGGAAACTTTTCACAGTTATTCGCGACTAGCGTCGCGAAAAATTAATGTTCTTCAAAGTTGACTAACAGCATACAGAGTCCGGTCGAGCCGCAAGTTAAATGAATGAAAAATTAATCATTAAATATAAAATAAAATTTAAATGTTGGGAAATATACAGTGTCTGTATTTGTGTGCGTGTCTGTCTGTCACTCTCTCTGTTGGCCCAGCTGATCTCGGTTGCCACGGTGATCGTTGCCGACCCCGCCGGTAACGGACTGGGACAGCTGTTTTCTCAGCCCTTTCAGCCTCACATGCAGGACGTCAGACTGGTGCTATATATTCAAAACCATACATGATAGCAGCAAAATTTTTTCACGGTCAAGCCAGAAATGCCTTAAAGAGCACACTCACCAAGTTTCATGGTTCTTGTGTCAGAAATGTGGAAACGGGAGCGAGTTGGAAAAAGGGAGCAGTTTCAAAAATCCTCTTCCCGATTAACATTGGAGTGAATGGAGCCAGTGAGAGCTCCTCTGGTCGGTCAGAGGCAGATAATTCAAAAACCGTAAATCCGACCGAAAAAGTGGACACATTGTGAGAGAGAAGACAAGTGTGGCTACAACTCTGGAAAATATCACTGTTTTTGAGTGTAATTTGTGGCCGGGATCGTCACGGAAAGAGAAAATTTCAGAGTTTTTTTTTTTAGTCTCTCTCACTCTGTCAGTTGGTCTCCTGCACTCTGCTGCGCGAACATTCCGCCATACACACTCATTGAAAACCCTGAATTTTCCCCAAATCACTCATCATCGTTAAAGGGTCAGAGTTCAAAAACTATACATCGTAGGAAAAAATACAACTTAAATAGTCGAGACTTGTGCCTACGTTTTAAAGTTGGAATGGTGTTTCTAGGCGAAAGTATGCCCGAGCAGGAGAAAAACGTTGCAGATTTGCGACATTTTTGACCTCGTCCCATTCATTCCTTATGGGAAATTTTTCGCAATTTTTCGAATTTCAAAAATCTGAATGATAGCACACCAAGTCAGATCGAGACGCACGTTTTGATATATTTTTTGTTTGGGTGCGACAAACGGTGCGAGACAAGTTAAGTGCCAAAAACGAGCGGGAGGATGAAAAATATTAAGAAGAGGCGCGAGGAATAATAATAGTGGGCTGTGCTTTGCTTTGAACATATTGATAGTTGAACAGTTCCACAGCTGAACAAGAAGCAGAATGGTTGAAGGAGTTGAAATGGCAGAAAGATGAATATTTTAAGAAGATGAAGAGACAGAAAAGTTGAAGAGGGCTCAAAGAGTTTAAAAAGTGTAACATTTTCATAGCTGAATATGAAGTTGAAAGTTTGAAGGAGTTCAAAAGGCAGGAAGATGAATATCTGAAAAGGTTAAAAAGCTGTAGCGTAAGAGGGCTGAACAAGCTTTAAAAGGTGAAAAAATACTGGAAAGGCAGAAAAGTTGTAGAGTAAGAGGGCAGAAAGAGCTTAAAATGGCTGCACACGTGCTGGAGCAGCAGCAGAGCTGAAGATGACGATGTTCCCATGAGAATGAATGGGCAAACGCCTGCCAAATTGTGATGAATAACAGGAGAGAGTTTTCTGAACATGGTGATGTCCTTTAAATTTCTGTAAAGAATATTTTAAAAAGATGAAAAAGGCAGAAAGAAAAAACAAACGGAAAAAAACGGTGGAAAATTAAAGCAAGAAATTGCTTGAAAAGGTGAAAAAAGTCTGAAAAGGTAGAAAGTTAAAGGAAGAAAGAGATTAAAAAGGTGAAAAAAGACTGAAATGGTGGAAAATTAAAGCAAGAAAAGGTTGAAAGTTAAAGGCAGAGAGAGCTTAAAATGGCTGCATCGTCTATGTCAAGGAAAAGATGCAGCTGCAGAGAAGTCTTTCTCCAGATTTTCCAGCTGCTCATCACTCTAAAAATGATGTCACACACTGTAACTCAGGCACCACACACACATTCTTGAGATACACACGCTGGAGAAGTATCAGAGAGAGATGATGAGGTCCCCATAAGAATGAATGGGAAAAGTCCTCCCAAACCCCTGCAATTTTGGGAAAAACTTTAACATTTAGGGCAAAAATACCTATATGGTGAGTGAGTAGAGACCTGGCCGAACTCGGTCATCTGGTTTTTATTTCTGGAAAGTGAGAAATCAGGGCACAAACGCGCGAGAGAGAACAGGTACCGTCTGCTCTTCACCAGAAATTTCGGCTCAAAATTAACATTGCGGCTTATGGGAGAGATGCTTCACTTCTTGTCGCTCTCGGGCTGCTAAATCCAAAACCGTTAATCCCACATCTGAAATGAGACCATCATCTGAAAGGCAACAAGATTTCCTACATTTCTATGTATACATTGTCTATGTTGAGTAAAAGGTTTGGGCTCCAAATCGAGCTGAAGAGATTTTTTTCTCCCATTTTTGGAGCTGCTCTACACTCTGGGGTGCGGCAGTTGATGATGTCACGCACTCTAGCTCACGCAATACACACCCATTCTAAACTCAGAAGAGGAGCAAAAATGACTCAAAACTAAAACTGCGATGATTTCAAAACCGTACAATATTTTTAAAAACTGAATACACTGGCAATAGTTCAAGGGTTTGTGTCACTTTTAAAGTTGGAATGGCGTCTCTAGCTCAAAGCATGAGGGAGAAGAAGAGGTTGAAAGTCGAGGAGTTTTGAAGAGGATTTGAAGCTTTTCCCATTTGCGGCAATGTTAAATTTTTGGGGGAAAAATCTAAATTTCTGAAAAAGTTGAAAAGTTGAAAAGTTGAAAATTACAAGGCTGAAAGAGCTTAAAAAGCTGAACGGTTTCAATAGCTGAACGTATGCTGAAGTTATAGCAGAATGAAATTTGAAAAAATCCCCATAAGGATGAATGGGCAAAATTTTGCAGAAAAAGTTGAATATTTCCAAAAGTATGAAAGGTAGAAAAATGAAAAAAAGACGCCATCATGTCCTAAAAAAGCCGAACATTTTGATGGTTGAATGGTTTCAATAGCTCAAAATTTGAAGGAGTAGAAGAGAGCCAAAAAACGTACGGAATCTTGAATAATAACTAGAAAAATTGTATTTCCTGCGAAAATACAGTGTGAATGCTGAAGGCTGAAACGCTCTTGGAAATCTGCTGAAAAAGATAGTCGAAAAGCCGGAAAAGTTGCAAAGTTAAAGGCCGAAAGAGCTTAAAAAGTTGAACATATTGATAGTTGAACAGTTCCATAGCTGCACAGGAAGCGGAATGGTTGAAGCAGTTGAAATTACAGAAAGATGAATATTTTAAGAAGATGAAGAGACAGGAAGGTTGAAGAGGGCTGAAAGAGTTTAAAAAGTGTAACAATTTCATAGCTGAACATGAAGTTGAATGTTTGAAGGAGTTGAAAAGGCAGGAAGATGAATATCTGAAAAGTTTGAAAAGCTGTAGCTTAAGAGGGCTGAACGAGCTTAAAAATGTGAAAAAAGACTGAAAAGGCCAAAAAGTTGTAGAGTAAGAGGGAAGAACGAGCTTAAAAAGGTGAGAGAGGGTTGAAAAGGTGAGAGGATAAAGGCATAAAGAGCTTAAAATGGTTGCACACATGCTGGAGCAGGAGCAGAGCCAAAGATGAAAATGTCCCCATAAGGATGAATGGGAAAACGCCTGACAAACTCCTGCGATCTTTGAAAAAACTGTAATGGTTATGGTCAAAATATTTATTTAATGAGTAACAGGAGACATTGTTAAACGAAGTGATGTTGTTTATACTTCTGGAAAGAATATTTTAAAAAGATCAAAAGGCAGAAAGTCCACTATCTGAAGAGGTTGAAAAGCTGTAGCTTAAGAGGGTAGAACGAGCTTAAAAAGGTGAAAAAAGACTGGAAAGGCAGAAAGATTGTAGAGTAAGAGGGCAGAAGGAGCCTAAAAAGGTGGAAAAAAGGTTGAAGAGGTGAAAGGATAAAGGCATAAAGAGCTTAAAATGTTTGCACACATGCTGGAGCAGGAGCAGAGCCAAAGATGAAAATGTCGCCATAAGGATGAATGGGAAAACGCCTGACAAACTCCTGCGACTTTTGAAAAAACTGTAATGGTTATGGCCAAAATATTTATATATTATAAAGTTGGAATGGTGTCTCTAGCTCAAAGTATGAAGGACAGGAAGAGGTGCAAAGTCGACGACTTTGGAAGAGGATTTGAAGATTTTCCCATTTACTTCAGTGTTAAATTTTGTTTAGAAAAAGCCGAATTTCTAAAGAAGTTGAAAAGTTAAAAAACAAAAAAGGACAAGGTTGGAATAGCTTAAAAAGTTGAACATTTTAATAGTTGAATGGCTTCTTTAGCTTAAAGTATGCAGAAGTTATAGCAGGATGAAATTTGAAAAATTCCCCCTAAGGATGAATGGGAAAACGCCTCCCAAACGATTTGAAAGAAAACTGTAATGGTTGTAGCTGAAATATCTATATGGTGAGTGAGAGGAGGAGTTGCTGAACGCGGTCATGTTGTTTTTATTTCTGGAAAGTGAGAAATGAAGGCACAGAAGCGAGAGAGAGAAAAGGTACCGTCTGCTCTTCAGCAGAAATTTTGGCTCAAAATTAACATTGCGGCTTATGGAGGAACTGTTGGACTTCTTGTCGCTCTCGGGCTTCTAGATCCAAAACCGTAAGTCCCACATCTGAAATAAGACCATCAGATGAAAGCCCACAAGATTTCCTACATTTCTATGCATATATTGTCTATGTCAAGTAAAAGATGTGGGAACCAAATTGAGCTAAAGAGAATTTTTTTCCCGTTTTTGGTGCTGCTCTACACTCTGGGCTGCGGCAGTTGTTGATGTCACGCACTCTAGCCGGCGCAATACACACCCATTATAAAATCAGAAGAGGAGCTAAAACGCCTCGAAACTAAAACTGTGATGATTTCAAAACCGTACAAGATTTTAAAAAACTGAATACATCGGTAATAGTTCTAGGTCTGCTGAGTGTTTTAAAGTTGGAATGGTGTCTCTAGCTGAAAGTATGAGGGAGAAGAAGAGGTTGAAAGTCAATGAGTTTTGAAGTGGATTTGAAGCTTTTCCCATTTGCGGCAATGTTAAAAATTGTTTAGAAAAAGCTAAATATTTGAAAAAGTTGAAAGGTTGAAAAGCTGAAGATTACAAGGTTGAAAGAGCCTAAAAAGCTGAACATTTTAATATTTGAATGGTTTCTATAGCTTATGGTATGCTGAAGTTATAGCAGAATGAAATTTGAAAAAATCCCCATAAGGATGAATGGGAAAAGTCTTCCCAAACCCCTGCGATTTTAGAAAAAACTTTAATGTTTAGGGCAAAAATATCTATATGGTGAGCGAGTAGAGACATGGCCGAACTCGTTCATCTGGTTTTTATTTCTGGAAAGTGAGAAATGAGGGCACAGGAGCGAGAGAGAGAACAGGTACCCTTCTGCTCTTCACCAGAAATTTCGGCTCAAAATTAACATTGCGGCTTATGGGAGAGCTGTTTCACTTCTTGTCGCTCTCGGGCTTCAAAATCCAAAACCGTAAGTCCCACATCTGAAATAAGACCATCAGCTGAAAGCCAACAAGATTTCCTACATTTCTATGCATATATTGTCTATGTCAAGTAAAAGATGTGGGAACCAAATCAAGCTAAAGAGAATTTTTTTCCCGTTATTGGTGCTGCTCTACACTCTGGGCTGCGGCAGTTGATGATGTCACGCACTCTAGCCGGCGCAATACACACCCATTATAAAATCAGAAGAGGAGCTAAAACGCCTTGAAACTAAAACTGCGATGATTTCAAAACCGTACCAGATTTTAAAAAACTGAATACATCGGTAATAGTGCAAGGTCTGCTGAGTGTTTTAAAGTTTGAATGGTGTCTCTAGCTGAATGTATGAGGGAGAAGAAGAGGTTGAAAGTCGAGGAGTTTTGAAGAGGATTTGAAGCTTTTCCCATTTGCGGCAATGTTAAATTTTTTTGGGACATCCTGCCGAAAAGTTGAAAAAGTGGAAAAGCCTGAAAAGTTGTAAAGTTAAAGGCCAAAAGAGCTTAAAAAGTTGACCACATTGATAGTTGAACAGTTCCATAGCTGAACATGAAGCTGAATATTTCCACGGAGTTGAACAGGCAGAAAGATGAATATTTGTAAAGGCTAAAAAGCTGTAGAGTAAGAGAGCTGAAAGAGATTGAAAAGGTGACAAAAGAGTGAAAAGGCCAAAAAGTTGTATATTGAGAGGGCAGAAGGAGCTTAGAAAGGTGAAAAATTTATGAAAAAGTTGAAAAGCTGAAAAACTTTAATAAATTCCAGAAGAACAATAGTGTGAATGCCTTCAGCATTCACACTAACTAGAAAAAAGAAAGGTGGAAAATTAAAGCAAGAAAGAGCTTAAAAAGGTGAGAAAAGTCAGAAAAGGTGGAAAGTTAAAAACAGGGAGAGATTAAAATGGCTGCATTCTCTATGTAAAGGAAAAGATGTGGAATCCAAATCCAGCTGAAGAGAATTCTTTCTCCAGATTTTCCAGCTGCGATTTTAGAAAAAAAACGTAACTTTTAGGGCAAAAATATCTAAATGGTGAGCAAGGAGAGACATGGCCGAACGCGGTGATGTTGTTTTTATTTCTGGAAAGTGAGAAATGAGACCTAATCATACTGTTGAGACATGGTTTCACTTGTTCCATCATTCATTTCAATCATACGTATTTTCTTGCCAAATCAAGTGTTTCAGAGCGCTACAAGCTTGTTTTAGGCAGTTAGATGCGATGAAGCTGTATTCAAGCCAAAAATGCTTCCTCAGCTAAGATTTTGTTCAAAATGTGTGAATTTGACCTAATCATAGTTTTGACACATGGTTTCACTTGTTCCATCATTCATTTCAGTCAGACGTTTTTTCTTGCCAAATAAAGCAATTCAGAGCGCTCGAAGCATGTTTTGGGCAGTTAGAGAAGATGAAGCTGTGTTCAAGCCAAAAATGCTTTCGCAGCTAAGATTCTGCTCAAAATGTATGAATTTGACCATATCATAATGTTGAAACATGGTTTCACTTCTTCCATCATTCATTTCAATTAGGAGTCTTTTCTTGCCAAATCAAGCTTTCCAGAGCGCTAGGAGCTTGTTTTGGGCAGTTCCTAGGAGCTTGTTTTGGAGCTGTATTCAAGCCAAAAATGCTTTCTCAGCTTAGATTTTGCTCAAAATGTATGAATTTGACCTAATCATAGTGTTGAAACATGGTTGCACTTGTTCCATCATTCATTTCAGTCAGACGTCTGTTCTTGTCAAATCAAGTTTTTCGGAGAGCTAGAAGCTTGTTGTGGGCAGTTAGAGAAGATAAAGCTGTATTCAAGCCAAAAATGCTTTCCCAGCTAAGATTTTGCTCAAAATGTATGAATTTGACCTACTCATAATTGTAACCCTTTTACCACTGGCTTGTGTATTAAGAAACCCACCTTATACTGTAAGATGAAGGCTCACTCTTCTTCAATATCTTATGGTAAAAGAGACATTTCAATAGTAAATAACTGTCTAGGGTGACGTATGATCCTCACTTTCAATAGCAACTATGTGGAGACAAGTGGTAATACACCTTGGTCTGGAAACACTCAATACAGACTCAAATAATGAACACAACTGAATCACACAAACGCAGCAGAACTGCGATTTCAGAAAATGTATTAAACAGGTGCATGAAAACACATACATCTTAGGTATGAACCAGAGGAACAAAAAAAAAAAGACCCGGGTAATAATAGTTTCTCTTGTTTCTCAACTGTCGTTTGAGTGTACTCTTATTTAGTTCGTTGGCGCGCTTAGTTGGAGCTCATGAAGGCAACCCTTTTTGTTAGCAAGACCTCCGTGTATCTGCGCAGTTAGCCGGACCCGGCTGCAGCTGATGATTCGCTCCCTCGTCGCGGTGGCGACCGTTTCCGCACCCAGCAGCTCGCAGCGAGAAAACCCCGGTCTCCTACGGCAGCAGCAAGAACTCTGTTTAACTCAGCAGCGGCGAAGAAAACATCTGTCTCTCTCGGCAGCAACAAAAGGCTCTGTCTCTCTCACGCTCCAGTCCGCTAGCTTCCCCCCGGTTAGCCTGTGACACTCCGCTCTCTTCCTCCTTTCCGGGAACCCGGAAGTGCAAAAACTCTCAAAGTTCATGAACTTTCACACTTGATGAGAATTACCTTTTAACTTGTTAAATGCATTCAGACACCATGGAATCATATTTCAAAATCAACATCTGAAACAAAAATCATTTATCCATTTTAACATCTTGTTTGTCTGAAAGTATTATTTATGCTAATTTTAACCTCCCAGGAGAAAAATATAAATAAATACAACTGATATTTATTAGATTATTACGTAATGTTGAAACATAGTTTGACTTGTTCCATCATTCATTTCAGTCAGACGTCTTTTCTTGCCAAATCAAGCATTTCAGAGCGCTAGAAGCTTGTTTTGGGGCAGTTAGAGAAGATGAAGCTGTATTCCAGCCAAAAATGCATTCTCAGCTAAGATTCTGTTCAAAATGTATGAATTTGACCTAATCATAGTGTTGAAACATTGTTTCACTTCTTCCATCATTCATTTCAGTCAGGCGTCTTTTCTTGCCAAATCAAGCGTTTCAGAGCACTAGGAGCTTGTTTTGGGCAGTTAGAGAAGATGAAGATGTATTCCAGTATATAAACAGTATTTCTTTCCTTCAGCTCTATTTAATTCAATAAAATCCATACAAATACATTGAAATGGGTAAGTTGCTTCTGGGAATTTACCTGGTTTTGGACGTAGTCTACCTTGAGCATTATGTTTAGAACATATCAATCATGAAGCACAAAAATTTTTTGAGTAGTTTCGAAATCCATATGTACTAAACATGTTCTCTATTGTGGACACCATCCCTCCTGTTGAGACATGGATATTCCCATGGCTCAATATTGCAGCAAATCTAAATACATTTTTTGTTAATATAGGTTTGCCTTCTAAGCTGTTCTTAATACCTGCTTCTGTTTGTGTGGCACCATTATTTCGCCACATGTTTTTTTCAGTCTTAGGTGAGTTATTTTGCATGTCTCTTGAAATATCATGATCTATATGTGTAGGCGTAATTTCAGTGGTATAAACACCATCTACTGTGTTCGTAGGAGCAGCAGCTCGTTTTGCTTCCTCGTCTGCTTTTTTATTCCCCATTGAAATGAAATCTTTACCTGAAGCATGTGCAGCACACTTGTATATTGCAACTTTTCTCGGCAGTTGAATGGCATCCAATAGCTGCAAAATGAGATCTTTAGGTGTAATAGGTTTTCCCGTGGACGTCACCATACCTCTATTTTTCCACGGTTGGGCAAAAAACGTGAAGTGTCGAGAATGCCTACTGGCTATCTGTGTACACAGTGATATCTTTATTTTTCCCTATTTTGCACGTCTCTATAAGAGCAACAAGTTCTGCTTCTTGTGCAGAGAAATGCGAATGTAAGGAACTTGACTTTAAAACCTTGTCAGTTGTTACTATGGCATATCCCGTGATATATGTTCCGTCTGGATTCTTCTTACATGAGCCATCTACAAACATCCCAATATTAGCCGTATTAAGAGGTACATCGGTAAGATCTGATCTTGGTAGTACTTTAGCACTAGTTTCTCCTACACAATCATGTGCTATACCATCTCTTTCATTTGGCAGCAAGGTTGATGGGTTTAGTGTTGTGCATCTCATTGTAGTGAGATGTGGCAGCGACAGTAAAATAGTCATGCAACTAAGATGTCCTGCTGGTGACATAAAAGCTATCTTGTTCTGCATTAGAAGTGCTGAGACTGTGACTGTGACTCAAAGGGTGACAACAAGTAATAGAAAATGAGGAGATTATGAATTAAATAATGACAAGATTAAATCTAAATGATGGTGGATTGTGGTGTAAGGAACTGTTAATTTGCAACTATGGGACTAATGCTTATCCCAATGGGAGTTATGGCAATGCCTTTGAATTTATGGTATATACAGTATATATATATATATATATATATATATATATATATATATATATATATATATATATATATATATATTAGAAGCTTCCACAAACACCAACTCTGATATCATTCAAGTCTGACTCCTGTCGTGTAAGATGGTCAGCCTACTTTAGTTGACAAAGAGAGGTCCCAGACTTCGGACTTCCTGGATCAGCTTTGTCTCTCTCTGCGGGACGGCAGCGTCGGATTCTGAACAGCTGGAGAGTGATGCTGTCCTGGGTCGAATGAGGACAAGAGGAGGTTTGGGGCACTGAATAACACTACTGCTGTGAAAACTGTTCCCCACCAGGGTGAAAAGGCACTCTGTCTTGACATAGCTGAGGTGTGATGGTCTCTGAGGAGTGTCAACTCACGAAAGGCTCCGGGCCCTGACAACATACCTGGGTGGGTGAATTGAGCCAAAGTCCCATCATGTTTCAAAACTGCCACTATCATCCCAGTGACAAAGAAACCTCACATCACATCACTCAATGGCTACTGGCCCATCGCACTCACTCCTATTATGATGAAGTGCTTCGAAAGCCTATTACAGGAGCACATCCTTCCAGTTCGCTCTTCACTTAAGCCTCACACACCTGGAAGAGAAGAACACTCATGTTCGGATGCTGGCTTAAAGGGAGGAGATGATGAAGATCTTTGGGACTTCTCTCCTCTCCATTCAGGACATTGCTCCCAAGTGCTGCATGTCCCAAGCTGGGAATATTATCATAGGCTCCTCCCACCCTCACCATGGACTATTTTCCATGTTGGCCTATGGAAAGAGATTCTGCAGCATTTGGTGCAAGACCACAAGGCTCTGTAAAAGCTTTTTTCCCCATGTCATCAGACTGCTGAGCTCCAAGAGACAATTGTTGTTTACTCTGGATACCTTGTTTCCTCAAAATATTTGCACTCCCTAAAGCAACAATGTCACTTTCAGTAATTTGCACTTTCAGTATGTTTGTTTTCGATATTTATTAATCTTATTTCAATATTTTTAAAATATACTTTCATGTTCCTATGCTGAGCCCCTGAAACGAAATTTCGTTCTGTGTTCACTTGTTGCACACTGAATGACAATAAAGTCTGTCTAAGTCTATGTGTACAGTATTCATTCTTTGATTATACCTGATGTAATCTTGGGTTGCTAAAACTGATGATGTACAAGAACAAGTTACACTGCTTGTTGTGAAGTCAATTGTGAGATGTATGATTATGTACAGAATAATTCCTCTCATGTTTAATTTCTACAATCTGCTTCAATTTACCACCTCACCCTGTCGCCAATACCCTTTGCCTCCAAAATGCTCGTAGTCATGGGTGAGAGTTTGCTTACAGGTGTGCAGATTCTCCTGTCAAGTTTGTTTTTATAAGTCACGTTTACATGGCAAGTGGCATATGCCCATTTTGTGCATAGGAAATGTTTGTAAATGAGAGATTTAGGTCAGATTTGGAAAAATAAATGTATCTAAAGAAACCTTTAAAAAAATGTTTAATAATAATTCACACAGCCTGTGTGTCTTACACACATTTCTATTCTCCTCGTTATTTGTTTTAAGAGTAAGGGGCTTGAAGCGACAGGATGGGGAATAGTACAAATAATATGAATTTGAAAAACACACATAACATAAAAGACAAAACAAAAAAATCAGCCAGTGATTTTCTATTTATTCATTCATTGTGAATATTCATACATAAATCTGATTTTCTCAAGAAGTAGTGATGTCTGATAAACAAGAAGTGGTATTAATAAACTTTACATTCAACACAGTTAATTCCAGTTAGCTCATAGGTGTTTTTTGGACTAATCTATTTTTAATATCACAAATATGTAAATGATCTACCAGGTGATAACAGTGATATGGCATCAGGTCTACTTTAGGTAACAATAATACTTCACCATTTTTAAAGACAGGTGTACAGACACACGCACATGCACACACGCTAAATATAGAATAAATTCAGCATAATATGCCGATTAGGAGCACAACTAAAGGCTACAACTTTCAGGCTTTAGCAACCCCTCAGACTCAGTGGCTGTTTCTACTCAAATGTGATCAGAGACACAGAGTCTGTTCTGTCAGTCAGAGCAACAGGCAGGAAGTAACAAGCGCCAAGTCCTTTAATTTTAACATTTATTGCAATAGTGTATGTTTTAAGGGGAGAGCCAGTCAGTCTGTCAGTAATAAGAAGGCTGCAGACTCCTTAGCAAAGAGGAAAGTCAGCATCGTATGCACTACTGTGGTGTTTAAAATGGGTACAGAGTGTGTGTTAATGTGTTTTTCACTGCAATAATGCAGTACCTCAGTGTGGATTTCTATTTGTGCAAGTGTGATTTTTATTTCAATTCTTCACCAGAGGCCCTGATTTGTAAGTGCTTTGTTTCAAGCGAAAGTTGTTTAATAAAAAAAAAAAAATCAAAAAGCTTGAATACAAAATTAAATGTTTTGTCAATAAATTACTGACTGTCATAACTGAAATATTTTTAATCATATAATGGCTGAAATGAGCACAGGATGAAGTCAAAGGATGCATAACAAATAAGGCCCCACACGTGGGGGTAAAAAAGAGGTCAGTATCATATAAAAGTCCCTGCTGAGCAAAATATATTATTGATGAGTAAGGCACCATCCAAGATCAGTTTGTTGAGGGTTACCTCCCTTTCAGGAGAGTTAACTGACAAAAACTTTTATGTGTTTATAAATTACCACTGCCACCAGGTCAATACTGTACATTCCAGAAGATGCTGATTGTCTGCTGGGTGTTTATTCTCTGCTTGGTAACAGAAGATTGAATCAATGCATACAAATAAATCTCAGATTTCCAGAAAGGGGTAATGTTATGAGAAGATGTTTGAAAAACAAAAACAAAGTCATAATACTCTGAAAATAAAGTTGTAATTTTATGAGAAAAAAAACTCTAGTTTTATGAGTAAAGTCTTGCATGAGAAACCCTTGTAATTTTAACAATTTTAAGATGAAATCATTGTATTATCAAGAAATACAGTTGTGGATGAGAAAATAAAATATAATTTATGTTTGAAAAAAGTTGTAGAAATGAGTTGAAGTTTTATGAGAAAACAATTCGTAACGTCACAATGTCCCATTTTATCAAAATTTAAAGAATTAAGTATTTATTAGAAAAAGCTGCAATATAATGGAATAATGATGTAATCTTACCAAAACAATTCATATCCAAAAAATTGAAGTTGTATTATAATATCAAGAGAATCATATAGTAAACAGCTCAGGGCTGTTAATAAATACAGAGATATGGATGACCTGATGACATGTTTCACTAATAAGCACCTTATTATTTTAAACTGTAGGATAGTGAAATTAAATTAATCCAATTACACGATGCATACATTACACAACAGGATGTGTTTGAGGCAGTGGCTATGGCACAGTTGGAACTTGGTTACCTCCAGGCAGCTGAGCCAAAGAGCTCTGAGAACACATTCATAGCATCACAGAATATAGTCCATTGGGCTTCATGACTGTCTTGAAATGTTGTGAAAGGCAGTCAGGAACAACAGCATACAGTGCACATCAACACTCTGTGTGTAACATAACTCTAATAGCTACTATACAGTGTTGACATGTGACTGAATATATTAATGTCAAGATATACTCATATATATGCCAACTAATCAATGCAATTTTACAATAAACAGAAATTTGTTCTAAAAACAACCTCCTTTTCCCTCTAATGATGAGTTCTGATGAAATCAAACTTTAATCAGAAATTTTCATTTTTGAAATATAATTCTGACTTTATATTGTAATATTATGACTTGCCTTTTTAAAAAATACAAAATTAGAACTCATTCTCATAATTGTATGTTTTTTGTAAAATTAAAAATAATATTTCTCATACTGTTGTGTCTTTTCCTCAGTCATATCCAATTACTAAATAATATTATGGTTGTTTTTGTAAAGTTGTATCATAATATTATGACCTTGTGTTGTAAAATAACAGCATTATGTTGTAATATTAGGACGCTTTTTCATAAAAAGACAATTTTATCACACAAAACTGTGACTCTCAAGATCCTTGATTCATTTTCAATTAACGACGTGAATACTCCACCATAACTCTCAAAGCATTTCAGCTTACAGTTTGTTATGTTCTGCTGTGTGTGTGCTTCATTGTCTACTCCATAACTAGTGTGTGTGTGTGTGTGTGTGTGTGTGTGTTGTGTGTTGTGTGTTTTCAACGCAGCCAGGAGCAGGGCACCCACTGGGGTTCGGTATCTAGTTTGTTGATGAGACGTAGCAGCTCGTTGTAGGCTTTGTCCTGGTCTATGTTGACGATGACTGAATCAAACAGGTGACCGCAGCTCTGCTCCATCTCCCGGGCTTTCTCAATGATGTCGCGCAGCTCCTCGGGCTGTTTACAACACACAGCACACACATAGATATTATGGAGGCAACCTTTTGGAGATGTACACACCAGTGATATTTACTAATTTATTTAATTATTTAGTGCAAACACAGTGTAGACAGTTAGACAGGAACCTTTGGGTTTTTGTTATCTTTAGCCAATAAGGCTCGGAGTCTTTCCTGGGAGGGTGGAGCTATGAAGATGATGTAAGGCTTCAAATCCGAACTTCTCAGCACCTTTAGAGCCTGTACAGACGGGCACACACACAAAGAATTTAACGTTTGAACATATGTTCTGTAATTTAAGATTCTCTCGCCACTCTCTCTGCCACCCGGGCCATGTGGGTGTACCAACCTGTGTGTGCAGACAGAGCACACAGATTTTCCCAGTGTTGATGACCTGTCTCACAGAATCTGTACTTGTCCCGTACAGGTTCTTCTCAAACTCGCCAGACTCAATCAGCTTACCTGAGAAAAACAGGGGAGAATGACATATTTATTCTAGTGCTGACACGGTATAATTTCTTTACATTAGGAAAAAGATGTCTATATTATATCACTCTCACATTTTTGTAACACTATACTACACTGTGTGACGTACTTCACATTGCTTGTGATGTTGTAACATTTCATTTTCTGAGTTCAGTTGGAAAATTATACTTCAGCTTTCAAACCAAGGGCTCACTTTAGTTCCAGAAGTACGATACCTGCACTGTATGAGTAAGCAAGGCACGACATTATTTTTGTTGTTTTTTTAATCTTCTTAATGGCACCATGTATGAACATTTGGAACGAGATATAACAGATATATAACAACAACAACATTAATTTACAGTTACAGTATCTGGGTTCTTTAAATGATATGACTTGCAGTCAAACCACATTGAACAAAATCAATCAATCAATCAAACTTTATTTGTACAGGACCTTTCAAACAAATGAAAATTCAAAGTGCTTTACAAGTGACTGAAAAAAAACAACATAGGACATTAGGAAAACTAAGACGGATTTAAAGACTAATGCACACCAATTGCAATAAAATGACTAGTTAAAATAATAAAACATAACATTTGAAGATAAATAAATATGAAGTAAATTATTTTGTGTAAGTTAATTAAAAAAATACTAATAACATAAAACAGAATACAGTTTTTAAACAAAGCTAATATTATCCCTCCATTGCCATTTTAATCCAAAGAGGTTACCAGAATCAATTCAAAAAATGAAAGTTCCTTTTCAGAGAAATGTTTTTCTGTTTCACTATAAAGCACAGAGTTTACCAGTGTTTGAACTGTGCTATGTAAATGACTTGTCTTGTGAAGTCTGATTGTCCTCAAGTGTTCCATGAACAATCACTATTTGAATTTTTTACTAGTTACTGGATTATTAAGATGCAAGGCATTATAAAAAGCTTATACACACAGTTCTGTATATACTACACGTCTGCATAGCTGTAATATTCATTCCACCCCAAAAACCACAGAGCTCACTGTCTGCGTTCCTACCGCAGTCACTTGACACTTTTGTCTGTGTATTTGTGTGTATGAGTGCTTATGGATGTGTGTGCATTTTCACATGTAATATTATGTTTCCCTGTTTTTACAGACTTGTTGAGTGTACAGAGACTCTCTGGGTGATGTGCACTTTAAAGAAACTGAAGCCGAAGTTGAAGTTAAGACTGAAGACTGTCAGACCAAATAATCATTTCATATCTGTCAGTATTCAGTCACAAAATCTTACCTACTGCCTGTTCTGCCTCAAAGGTCTGACGAGACACAAAGTGGTAATCCCGACCACTCAGCTCACCTTCTCGACGGCTCCGCGTGGTGTCTACAACACACACTCAGGTTAGTACAAAAACACATAGAAGTGTATGCTTCAATGCACAGTGTGTGTGTGTGTGTGTGTGTGTGTGTGTGCGGGGGGGGGGGGGGGGGGGGGGGGGGGGGGGGGGGCTGTCAGCCTTACGAGGTACAGCTCCAGCGAACCGTTCTGGTTGGTTGCTGAGCAGCCTCTGTCTTAGCTCTGTCTGACCGCAGCTAGTTGGACCGATCAGTGCAATTGGCCGCTTTCTGTTGGCTGGCTGGTGGTAGAGAGCCATCTCCTCATACGTGAGAATCTCCTCATTATCAAGATCTGGGCAAATGAAAAGAAAGAACTGAATGAAAAAAATGATGTTATGGTCCAGAGGAAAAACTGTAAGTAGACAGATTAGAAGGACAAAGTGAAAATATAAAGCAAAGATGGGTAGAAACAAAAAGAAAACTTTTTTTCTATACAAGTGGGTTTGATCATGCAACAGCTATTCAAACTCTAAGCTGATACTGAAGCAAAAATGGTAACAATGTTTGTTGAAATATTTAGTCCAATGTCATAAACATTTCCTGACAATTTAGCGTGTATGACTACATGTTTATATGCATGAGAGTTGTTCCCCTATTACATATGATGACCTACAAGACAGGCAATCAGGTCATACCATCGTTCCTGTGACTGTTGTAAAGCAGCTTCTTTCTTTTCCTCTTGTTCTTCTTTGCACACCACAGCTTCCCTAAAAACAAGCAGACAATTTCAACTTCACACTGTTAAGCTCATCCATGAACACATCCATTTTAATCACAGTCATCAGGTGAAAGAGTTACGTTGGAACTGACCTGATTTCTCAGGCTCCTTGTCTTCCTCTATGGTTTGTTTCATGGCTTCTCTCTGCTGCTGGAAACTCTTCCCTGTGGGTGAAAAATAGAAAACATGAGAGAAAACAAAGAGCAGTCATGTGGTGCGGTACGGAGTGGGACAAACTTTTACGCAGTGGAGTTACAACCAACCAGCTTGCATTTCACTAAACGGCCTTAAAATGAAACTCAAAAACAAACAAACAAAACAAAGATCTGACCCACAGACAAACAGACGTACCTGGTACAAGTCCAGCAAGTGGCTGGTTATCCTCATCTCCATCCCTGTAAGCCTGCCACCAGTTTGGGTCCGACTGGCTGATGATGTGGAGAATATCTCCTTTCTGGAAGGACAAGCCAAGCTCTCTGCACGGCACGTAAGGGTCATCTGATGGGTCATAGTCGAAATGTGACTTCACATGGATCTGGAGGAGAGACAGAAGTGACATGGAGATTCATGAGAAGTTGGACTGGGTTTATATTTCCAACAGGAAAACAACTGAGACATCTTAGAATCAAATTTCTGTCAACAGAGTATTATTTCTAATTTGATGCAGAACTCACCACATTTTCTTTGACAGGAGGAGGTTTGCTCTGAGTGCTGGGAATAAGAACAAAGGTCAGGATGCCGTGCATGTCCGCCTGAAAAAAGAATGAGAGAAAGAGAAAAGCACTTCTTATTTATCAGCTTGGCTTCATCACCTAAATTGTAAACAGTCAATTGCTTTGCTTATTGCTTTGTTGCTCTTATGCTATTGTTCTTCATGTAATAAAAGCAGCAGTAAATAAACCCATCAACATGAAGAAAACTGTTGTACGAAATCTTAAAACAATTCAGAAATCAGTGTGATGGAGGTAAAACAAGATACTGGACAGTAAAACAAGGCTATTTCTTTAGATGTATGCTGATCATTACATTAATGAACTGTGTTAAATATGTGCACATGGACATAATTACAAGAATATCAAAGACTTGGTTGACATCTTTCCCTCTCATCTCAATGCCATTTATCTCCAATATTTCATCTCCTTCAGATAGAAGTCCACTCCGTTCAGCTGCTCCGCCTCGAACAATGCGACTGATCACTACACTGTCCATTTCATTACGAACAGTTGCCCCCTACAGGAGACATACAGAAAGACAGATGGACATGACTGTGATTTACTGTATACTATACACGGAAGACAATGCATTTAATGAATGAATCTGTTACTGACACATCTATATCTATTTAAAGTTTACTTATCCTGACGGTAAGCTTAAAATATTTAACAGAGAGCAAAATCAGTGTGTAATATTTAAAAGAGGGCCTCAATACCATGATAACTTGACACATTTTACTTACTTCAAATTAGGGTTGCACAATATGGCAAAAAATCATATAGAAATTATTTCTGACGATTATCAGATGATTGCGTACATTTCTGATTTGTGGAAATAATCATTTTTCCATTACAATTTTCCTTTTCACCCATAAATCTAGACTCAGAATCATGATGATGGGACAATTGTATGGGTCTAAAACAAATATTTGTTCTTACATCTGGAGATGAAGATTTATAAGCTATCTCTGAAGTATTACAGTACATCATTATAATAGTGTGTTGTCAGACATTTTAACCTTTTCAAAAAACTGCATCTTCTGTGATTTGGATATTGCACTTGACCATTGTGATAAGATTAAAATGAATCATTCAGTCCAAAATCTAATTATGTGTTTCTCAGAAGCATAATTATGACTCTGGGAGGGTATTTTACATTTTACACAATTGTTTGCCAAATTAGAAAAGCAAAGTAAAGTGGTCTGTGATGCTTTGTGACTGTAAAATAAATAGCTTGAATAGACTTGAAGCCATGTACACTTCATGCTGTATGATTATTTTCAAGTGATGAAGAAATTTCAAGTTTCTTGTTTTTAAACAGGACTTACATTTGCCTTAATTTTATCCTGTAGTGTGTTCACTGAAGCCAATGAGTCTCCACATAAGTGACAGTAGCAGTTCTATTTTCTCTTCACTTGTTCCCCTAAGCCAGTCTTCAAAGACTTTTGAGTTATTTTCTCTATTTGAGTTGTGCCAACTACAGCATTTAAAATTTTTCAGACTTTTTTTTGCCCATTATAATGACATAGTTCCCAAATGCTACTAGCTAATAGAGTAATAGAATTGTGGGTTTAGTGATCATGAAGGGTTTGTTATCCAATAAGCTTATTATCTGTTCCCACTTATCCAGTGCAGGGTCACAGATTGGCTGGAGATAGATGATTCTAGCACAAAGCAGGTGGAAACCTGTACATCACAGCTCTGACATATGAGGCTATACTACCATTACACTTCAGTCACATTAACCTTACCTAACCTGACTGTGGCAAAAAACTCACACCTGGAAGACACCCATGTGGACAGTGGGAAAACATGCAAACTTCCCACAAAATAATTCCAGTCATCATAATGCTAATGAACTAAAAGGTAATCTGGAGCTCTCTATAGATGAGTGTCTTTCTCCTTCGATATGAATGAGTGTTGTATCTTACCAGTGGTATGTCTTGGGCTTTCTCTATACGAGCTATCTTGACAGTCTCTCCTCCCCACTGAGTCAGTGTTTCTCCTTGGGTGAGCAGCGGCTCAGGCTGCATTTCCCTCTCTGCTATGTCGTCATGGGCCAGGAGCAATGACTACAAAACACACATACAAACACACACAAGCCCCTTTTAGACGACACATTTGCAGCAAGGCTGCAATCTGCCGCCTTGTGTACGTGAAAGGGTGTAAAAAAGGTGTAATATTCCTTCTTTTCAAAAAAGCCACCACTGGGGTAGGTATAGACATGTGACGTGACGTGAAGCATGAAGTTGGGCGTGAACAGTGACTTACAACCTATGTGTAGGAAGAATAGTTAGCCCTGTGATACCAGTGTCAGTCATAATTGCTACGCAGCTGCCAGCTCAAGGCCGGCGGGATGCGGCATAATCATGAGTAACCACTGCCTCGTCATGGGTGCTTCCCCCCTGCCGTGGTATTAAATGTCCCGACACTTGATATTTACTTAATTATAGACCCGTGGCCCATTTTCTCGCCTCCTCAGTCAAACACATGCCGATGTTAAACCCCCGCTATTAAAGGAAGGGGTGCCTTGTGCGAAGGGGTGCCTCGCCCCCTCCATTAGCTGCCTCAAGCACCAGACAGCTAACAGGAAGCAGGTCGAATTTGTCTTCAAAATAAGAGCTTTGCATTGGACTCCACTGGAGTTTAAAACTGGGTTCTGAGCGGGAGGCTTTTAATTTGAAAGTAGCGACCATTAGTAGCCTGCCGCTACAACAACAAGCAGACAACCAAGACAGCTACAGAGACCGAGGAGACGCTAGCATCCCCCGGGGTTCAGCGGCTTTCCAGTTGGTCATCTTGATGTCTGTGGATGAAGTGATTGACTGACTGCTGTGATCAGCTGTTTCCTGGTTTTAAAACAATGTGGGTCATCGACACCTCCGCCCATCTCACGCAATTGCCAGCACATCGATGACTTGGATTTACATAGCAATGGAGGTGGCAAAAAGTGTACCCCCTGAGGCGTCATATTGGTGGACACAAACAGACCCCTAACATACTGCTTTCTGTCTAAATCCGTGGACCCAGCTGTAAAAAGGACAGCCAAATTGGCGTGTTGCTGCCTAGTATAAAAACAGCTACAGAGACACAAAGCTACATTACTGGAGCAGTGACAGTCATTAGGAGATTCTTTTGTATAATTGATCTTACAGCTTTGTGTGTTCATGTGCGTCTCTACCTGGATGTGCGTGTCAGACAGCAGGTTGTGGAGTTCAAGTCCCTCTTTGTTTTGACTTGACTGGGTGAGATTTCTGACCTAAAACCATGGCAAAACAAAACAGCATTGGTATCATCATGAGAAATTCTGCCATAGCTACAACCTAGATTCCCAAAAAGTTGTGCCTTCCGTACCCCTGGGATTCATGTCTATGTGATTTGCCATACAAGCTTTTAGTTTATGCGTAACCCCTATCATCCACTAATTGACCATTTACATCCACCAGGCGCTAGTTAGCAACTAGCTTATCGCCATTCATTACTCACAATTATTCACTTTCACTTTATTCATGCTTTTATAAAGAATTCACTTGCATCACCACCATGTTGTGTTATCAAACAGTGTTAATTTACTTGAATCTAACCACATTTGCCGTGAGAAAATAACTTACATTTATGACAGCATCTTGACAACATTGCTTGCCTTCAGTGTTGACATCTACCTGAGCTGGCATATTAAGGTGCAAAGTTCCTTGTTTGTATGTTTAATGCTTGCATCTTGAATTGGTCCAAATATGAAGCTTCAGTAGTGAGAAAATTCACTTTTGGTTTCTTAAGTTATAAGAACCCTGTCACATCGTGGTGAGGTTGTCTCGTCTTGGTATCTGTCTTGTGAACTTCCTGTTTTATTTTGAAAATAACTCTCCTTTCGTTTCAGGTCACTTACCCTTCCTCCTGTGTCCATGGTCTGACGTCATCCCTAATCCCTGATTGTTTCCACCTGTGAACCCCTTCCTCATGTGTATAAAGTCTGCGTCATCCCCTGTCTCTGTGCCAAAGTATTTTGTCTTTATGTCGTTTACCGAAGCCTTTGATCACAGCCTTGTTCCACGCCTTGTTGAGAGTTTGACTCATAGATGGTTAAGTATTGTTCATGTTTTATTTCTTCTGAATTTTGTATCCTCGAGAAGAGTGATTTTGATTTGTATTTTCTGGTTAGGATTTTGAGTTGAAGTTTTACAGCCTTTTGTTTTCCTCGTCACGAGTGAATTTTTGTTGATAAATTATTTAAGAAAGAGTAGTTAATTTTCATAGCCTCTGAGCTTTCTCTTCGGAGTGTTTTTGTTTTGTAATTTTGATATCTATGTATATATTCAAGAACAGTGTAGGTTTTCCTCCTGCGGGAGCGTTTTCAGTTTTTCTGTGTTTCATGTTGTTTGTCTTGTTTGTCTCGCAGAGTTTCATAGAGTTTGATTTGTCATTCTTGCTGGAGAGTTACAAATTCAGAATAATAAAACTTGACACTACTGCTGCCATTTCCGCATCTGAGTTCTCTTTTCTGCCCGAGTCTGACAAACCCTTCCTTGGGGGGAAACAAAAGACTGGGAAACATGTGGAGTACTCCACAAACATGTTTGGAACTACTAACAGGTGAAAGTATCATGATTGGGTAAGAAAGGGTCCTCAGAAGGCTCAGCTGTTCACAAAACAAAGTTGGGGCAAGGTTCAGTACTTTGTCAGAGTAATGAACACAGTTCATTTGCAAATGACTGCAATCAGTTTTTAAATTACATTTTACAGTGTACCAACTTTTCTGGAATTAGGATTGTGTGATATATTATCAACGGGGCAACTGCAGACATTTCTGAACATCACAGTGTCATTTTGCATTAAGAGATTATCTGTCTCATTATATTCTAATACCGTTTCATGCTCTGACAGCAGGTTTAAATCCCACAAAGGGACATCATATAAAAAAATAACAATGTATGAAATAGATGAGGAGAATTAGAGGCTGACTAAGATGTAGCCTGAAGAACATTGGTGAAATTTCTGCCTAATTTGAAAATGTTTTAAGAAGTTATTCAAATCTGCCCCTGGCCTAAAATAATCTAAAGCTAGGAGGAGAAAAGTTATTCAATAGACTGTGATGAAGTATTTTGAGAGCTTGAAATTCCCCTGTCCACTGTGACTGTTTTTAGTTTCATGATGTCTTCTCTACTACATTAACATTTACAAAGGTATATGTATCTGGGAGTACAGTATGAACCATAGCTTTTCTTCTCTAAAAGACACATGCAGAGCAGGGTGGAGGGATGCCAACATGGAGCAAGAATGATGTGCTGCTCTTCACTGAGATCCCACTGAAATGAGGCATGAAGAGCTCTCACAGCTTGCAAACTCAACACGGTGGACTCAACAGCACTAGCGTTTAAGCTCTAATTGATCCTGAATGGAGCTGCTCTGTCTTCAACCTCGTTATTAGACACTTGCTGACCTCAGCTGTTGGTGTGTGAGTGTGTGTTTGTGTGATGACCATGATGAATATTTATTTCACAGACAACATATGTGTTACCTCCAAGGCCAGCTGAAGTGCCTGCTGTGAGTGTGGGTATGGAGGTGAGGGTCGGTGCATGCTGGTGGCCACAGCATTATGGATCTTCAGCGCTGACTGGAAGTCAGACTAATAGGGGAAAAGAGATAGATCAACAACCGTTACTGAACAAAGAAATGCTAAAACTGAAATGCTGAAACTAAACATTAAATACATTTGGCAGAGTGAGGAACTCCCAACTCCCATCACAGAACTGATTTAGTTGTGTATGTGACAGGCCATCCCTTCCATAATAACCTTTGTCATAAGTCCTCCTGGCCTGAGGGGTGATAGTGTAGCCTCTAGTGTGCCACAGGAAAGGATAAAGAAGTCGAGCTGGCTGGAGTGAGATACCTCATACAGCCTGCTTGACAAATACTGACATGAATGCCACACTATAATTTTACATCATATATATATATATATATATATATATATATATATATATATATATATATATATATATATATATATATACACACACACATACATATATACCCACTATACATATATATATATATATATATCTATATATATATACACACATAAATATATACACACTAGACATATATTTAGACATATAGAGATAGACAGACAAAACAAAATCTCGTTATCAGTCAAAAACAACAACAAAAATACAAACTAAAATGAAATGTTGAAATGTAATTTCCATTTTGACATAAATTAAAATATAGTTGTTCCTCTTTTTGTTTGCCTTCAAACATTGTCTCCATAACTTGGCTTCTTGTGCTCACCCAAAATCCACACCACTCTAAGTGAGCACTTGCTTTTTATTGTTGTGTCATAGCTTTGACAAGAATACTGCTTGGAGCTTGATATGACATTTTCAGTGCATTAATTTTTGTTGTTCTTACCTCTGAATTTTGAGGAAATGTCTCCTCAAAATTCCTATGCTTTGTCTCATGATGCCATTTCAAATTGGAACTCTTCATCGCAGCTATAGTCTCCTGGCATATTAAAGGATAACTTCGGTCGATTTCAACATGCAGCTTTATTGCTCAAGCTACCCTTGACTTGCCAGTACTGAAGACGCGAACACTTTTGGTGCAACCCTTACAGGGCTCCTTGAACGGAGAGTTAGCTTTGACAGCTAACAGCATGGGGTCAGAACTTTCAGCGATCGTACGCAGACAAGCTAGCTCTCAGTGCAAAGTGAATAGACGCATAACAGGCTATTGTAAGGCTCATGGCTGATGACAGGCTGTAACATGGACATGTAAGTTACGTTATGAACAAAAAACGAAAATGCTGGAATATGTTCCTGTCTGAAAAATTCAAGTTTCCATCTCTGCCAGTGAGGGAGTAAGCACACGCTCGACGGATCAACTAGTTTGGACTACAGGAGGACAGGGATGTAAACAAACCATTATGTAGCTGCTTGCACACTGTTTTAACCACTTTTTTAATTCATTTTGAGTCATACACGCTAGCAGTGCTGTGTTGTAAAGTGTCTGCTGATGTTGCATAACTTTTGGGGTGAGATTTGGAGCATGTTAAGACGCTTAAAACACAGTGTAAACTTCTGACCCCATGTTGTTAGCTGTCAATGCTAAAGGCCCCCACACACCACCCAGACGTCCAACTGCCTTATCCGACCACTCTCCGACCACTGTGTTGCCTCTTGTCTGACCCGTTCGGCAAAAAAGTTGCATTAAACACAGCGATTCGACGTACTGCCAGCTCCACAGTAGCCAGTGCTTGCGTGAGATTTAATAAGTGGCTGGCTCTAGTGTTAAAGACGCTGGACTAGAGGTTTATATACGCAAGTCTCTTTACTTTCGATCAAAACTATGAGGCATTACCAAATGAACACAGATTAATTCGTCCTGAATGGACATAACAGCTAGTCTCATGCCAGTACTCCAAAACATGAAAACAAGACAGAGCGGAGAGCGTAGAAAACCAATGCGCACATAGTATTCCGCCCCTCCCACATACCACGCTTATTCGCTAGGATACCGCCAATCAGAGAATCCTATGACTCAGACGTCCGAGTCTCTCCTAATGCCTCAGACGTCCAAAGGTTGGGCCGGTGTGTTCCTGCCTTAACTCACCATTCCATTCAAGGAGCCCTGTAAGGGTTGCACCAAAAGTGTTTGCGTTTTTGGTACTGTCAAGTCAAGGGTAGCTTGAGCGATAAAGCTGCATGTTGAAATCAACCAAAGTTATCCTTTAAGCACATGGGTCTTGTGCTGGTTGGAGGGAGAATAAATGCACATTTTTCATTCCATTCTTCTTTGAACTGCCAATTTTCACTGTCCACTTTTCTTTTAGCAGTGAACTTGGAACATGCCATTTTTGTGCAATCTAGGCTTCTACAGCTGGCAAAATGTCAATATGCGAACTGCTCCAAAAACTAACGTGAAAGTTAAAAATTGCGCTCGCAGCAGTGAGTGATACAGCTGTCTGTGTATCGTTGGCATGGAGACAAGTCCTAGTATACACGTGCTGACCCAACCAAAACACATAGTGAAGGAATAACAGTTCGGGGGCCACAAGTAGGAGGCCGTCGGGCTGGATGCGGCCGGGGGGCTGCCTATTGAGGACCACTGAAATAGACCATGTAGCTGCAGAGATATACTCTATTCATTATGGGCATGTCATTTTCGAGCAGAGGCCTAGGGCTTAAGAGGTTAATGTATTTACCTCTCTGGCATTATTATTATTATTATTATTATCATTATTATTATTATTATCATTATTATTATTATTATTACTACTACTACAACATAGAGCAGAGATAATAATAATAATAACAATAATAATATTAATAATAATGATAATAATAATCGTTATAATAATATTATTTATTCAAAGTAATATTGTTTATTACTATTATTAACAATAATTATTATTTACAAATGTTTATTATTATTATTATTATTATTACTACTACTACAACAATCACAGCAGTAACTATAACAATAATAATAAAAGTACCTATAACCATGCTCTTAAAGATAGGAATAAACATATGCATAAAAATAGTTTAATTAAATAGATGCAGTCATGTAACCAGTCCAGAAGTATTATTTCCAATAAAACAATTAAATGCTAGTAGTTTACAGATATTTTCAGTAATTTTAGGTTTTATTTTTAAAATTACAGTTAATTAACCGTAATATAATTAATATATTTTTTTTAACGACAATTTATTGTATTTGTACATCTATACTATAATTTTACATACAAGTTTCTGACCGTTTCATTTTTATTGAAAGTAAACTTTCGTCCAGCAACTGGGCCTCACACTGTCTTTTGCCGCTCGCAGACCGCCTGTTGCCCAGTTGCGCTAATGGGTAGGGATACGGAGGTTCTATGGTTGAGAAAATGTAGCGCCAAAAGAAAGGCCGGTCTGACGGCAACGTAAAATGGTGTGAATTTTCCCTACACTTGAACTGTTATAGATTTTTAAGGTGAGCCTTGTTTTAGGTGGTTTATTTCACTTTTTCTCTGGACCCCGTTCACTGCAGTACAAAGCTGAGCATCTGGGCTGGAGCGGCTCTCTACTTCTTCAAACTGAGGCTGTGCTGATCGGTGATTACGGTAGGGAACAGATCGACTATAGATATGTACTTTGTATGACCCCACTTAAAAAAACACAAACTATCACTTTAAGTTCCAGAGATCCTGTATATATGTGAAAAAAAATGTGAAAAAGTGAAGTCTGAATACTTTCTGAACCCACTGTTTGTGTGTAAATAAATAATGAAATAAATAAAAAGGTATACAATATAATAATATATATTTTTATATATTTCAATTTATTTAATTGCTTATTTATTTCATTATTTATCTCATTATTTATTTCACTTCTTGCAATCAGACTAGGCAGATTGAAATTTCAAAATTCACACCTATTTCCAGTTCGCCTCGTCCCGCTCAAAACAACCAACCTGCAGGCTGAAAAAAACAGAAATTGGCCAGATGTTTGACAAGTTTGTAGAATGACAAAAGGTTGGGATTAGTGTCTATCCAATCAGGTTCGTAGTGGGCGTGCCATGAGTCATGAATGTGGAGACATTCCCTCATGGATGCATAATCATCAAGGATGTATTAGACTGCAGCTGGCCTTATCTTGGTTACAGTCGCAGTGGCCATGTCAACCAAACACTGTTTGTCCCAGATAATACATGTGAATGATATTTTCAATATGTCCTACCTCGAGTGGACAGCTTTGAAGCTAATGTTAGCATCCCTTTGATAAACTGCCGCCATAACATTAGCTATTGATAGCAGATAGCTATCATTTTGTATGGTTTTGAGACTAAGTGACGGATCCGTGCTGTTGTTGTTTATTTGGTTTCATCACGAGAATGAAAGTCTGCACGTGTCAACACGCCCCCAAGACATAAGGAGCTTATTAAAAAAATTAACAATAGTATTAATCGGTCAAAGTTCGGTTTAACAGTTAATTGTGTGCATCCCTAGTTTGTTTGTTTGTGTTTAAATAACGTTTTGAGTGTTAATCTCTGGGTCTAACCCTAACCCTAACCTCTAGATGCCTGCCGGTTACCATATTAAGTTTGGTTGCCTAATTGTTTCATCTATTTTTAAAAAAGCAGAATAACTGATGTCATTTATTTTTGTGTTTCCTGTTGAGCTTTAAATACTGAACCATTTAAATCAGAAATTAACCTGTTAAAAAGGACCAATTTGTGCTCTTTTTTTGCAATTTAATTTTACTGTGCAGAAAAGTATTTTATATATATATATATATATATATATATATATATATATATATATATATATATATACATTCATTACTCCATGGTAAAAAGTTTATCATAGATTGCTGCTTATGTCCATGCAGTAGAATAAGAGGGGACTTTCCAGTGCTACTGTATGGGCGGAGCAGGGAGCCGTCTGGTTTTTACAATTAGGGATCGTGACTGAAAACATGTTATTTGGGCCAAGGGTTCAAAATAAAAATATTCCTATTTCTTTTTTTTTCCTTTTCATATAAAAAACAGTCAGCCTTAGCTGTTTTGATGTGTAATGACTTACTATCCTTTTAACAATATTTGTTCAGTTTACTAAAATGACTGTTTGATACCCTAAATTTACATATATTATCTTTGAATATACCTCTTAATGTATTATGATGTACAGTGTTCCATCATCCAATTCTCTAAAAGAACTAATACTGTAAATGTACAGAGATTCCTATTTGATTAAAGGTACATATTTTCTTTATATGTTGTGTTACTGTGTTTTTACTTGGTAAAACTACATTCAAACAGTAAATCAGTGTAGATGGACAAGACGGTTTCATGAAATGACTACTAAGTTCTCTTAATTTACAGAGATTGGCCTTAAATGTAGCTATTTCTGATGTCTTTGCAATGTATTTAGCTCGTTTTTCCACTGTCCAATGGTTGTTTTTTAATCTGCTAATTCTCTACATTTGAAAACATTTATTTTTAGTTTTATGAACATAGTTTGTTTTATATGTTATAACTTAGTTATTGTACATGGGAAAAAATAGTATTTTAACATGAAATTATTGTAGATAGACTTGGCTGTTTTTGAAAATAAATACGTTGTACGGTGAAATTACAGAAATTAACCTGAAAGATATATAAAGATATATGTTATTTTACAGTATTATTGGCATTTAATCAACTATAATATACTGCGTTTTAATTAATTTTGACTGTAAAATCTACTCCTGTTTTTTTTTTCCACAGTTATTGTATGTAGTTGTGTGATACAGTTATTTACTGTAATTTTACAGTATCCGTTTGGAAACTTTGTTGCCAGTGCTTTTACCTTTTTTTGTTTTTGTTTTACAGTTTTTTGTAAACTGTAAAATTACAGAGATTAACCTGAAAAGAATCTGATTTTTAATGTTTTTTGACATGATATGTATGTTAATATACAGTATAATCAGCATTTATAAACTATAATATACTGTATTTTCATCAATTTTGACTGTAAAATCTAGTCCTGTATTTTTACAGTTATTGTAGGTGGTTCTGTTGTTATGTTTTTTTACTGTAATTTTTCGGTGTCCGTTTGGAAACTTTGATGCCAGTGCTTTTACTGTTTTTTCTTTTTTCTTTTTTTAACCTTTTTTTATTTTTATGTATTTATTTATTTTTTACAGTGTATGATTGGTGAGCAGTGCCAGGTGACATGTAAGTAAGTGTCGGTTGTGTTCTGTGAACAGTGTGTACATCTATCTGTGTCCTTAAATCCTTTTTTTGGTAATTTCTAATCCGTGTAATGTATTCTATAAAATATTTATACTGAATGAGCTGTAGATTTGTGCTTTTGCATTTGTTGGAATTATTGCTGCAGGTTTGGGTCGCAAAGTCAGGGTTGGTAGTGATTGAGAGATCTTGTTCCCATTTGGTGATTGGAAGGCATTGTCTGGTTGTTGTCTGGTGTGCTGACATATACACTGCATGATGAGGCACCTTTGAAGTTAGTAATGCTAAGTGCTTTCCACCAAGCTATCAGAGATGAGGGTATGGTTATGTACTGAAAACAGTGGTATTGGTATTGATGGCTTGACGGATAAATGTGTATGTCTTTGCATAGGGTTTGTTCAGTTTTTAACCAGAGAGATTCTAATTTGCCATTTTTGTGAGGTATTTGAGTTGATTGGCAAGGTAATAAAGTTCAAAGTTCTGAGCTTCCAAAAAGTCTTTTCTGTACTGCTACATAATAACATTGAGCGCAGCCTCAAAAAACATGTTTTATGGGTGTGGAGAAATGCCAGCTTGTGGACAGAAATTCAGAGCCCTTTTCAAATTACAAACCCCAATTCCAATGAAGTTGGGACATTGTGTGAAACATAAATAAAAACAATGTAAATAGAACAGAATACAATGATATGCAAATCCTTTTCAACTTAAATTAAATTGAATACACTACAAAGATAAAATATTTGATGTTCAAACTGTTAAACTTCTTTGTTTTTTTGCAAATATTCACTCATTTTAAATTTGATGCCTGCAACACATTCCAAAATAGCTGGGACAGTGGCAACAAAAGACTAGGAAAGTAGAGGAATGCTTAAAAAACACCTGTTTGGAACATTCCACAGGTGAACAGGTTAATTGGCTACAGCTGAGTGCCATGATTGGGTATAAAAGGAGCATCCCAGTAAGGCGTAGTTGTTCACAAGCAAGGATGGGGCAAGGTTCACCACTTTGTAAATAACTGCACGAGCAAATAGTTTTACAGTTTAAGAACAACATTTCTCAACATACAATTAGAAAAAATTTAGGAATTTCATCATCTACAGTACATAATATCATCAAAAGATTCAGAGAACCTGGAGAAATTTCTGCACACAGCAGCAAGGCCGAAAACCAACATTGAATGCCTATGACCTTCGATCCCTCAGGCAGCACTGCATTAAAAACCGACATTCTGTCAAGGATATTACCACATGGGCTCAGGAACACTTCGGAAAACCACTGTTGGTTAACACAGTTCATCGTTACATCTACAAGTGCAAGTTAAAACTCTAACATGCAAAATGAAAACCCTATATCAACAACATCCAGAAATGTTGCCAGCTTCTCTGGGCCCGAGCTCATCTAAGATGGACTGACGCAAAGTGGAAAAGTGTGCTGTGGTCTGGTGATCCTACATTTCAAATAGTTTTTGGAAATCATGGACGTCGTGTTCAAAGAGGAAAAGGACCATCCTGATTGTTATCAGCGCAAAGTTCAAAAGCCAGCATCTGTGATGGTATGGGGGTGTGTTAATACCAGTGGCATTAGTAACTTGCACATCTGTGAAGGCACCATAAAAGATGAAAAGTACATACAGGTTTTGGAGCAACATATGCTGCCATCCAAGCAACATCTTTTTCAGGGACGTCCCTACTTATTTCAGCAAGACAATGCCAAGGCACTTTCTGCGCGTGCTACAACAGCGTGGCTTCGTAGTAAAAGAGTGCGGGTACTAGACTGGACCTAGACCTGCCTGCAGTCCAAACCTGTCTCCCATTGAAAATGTGTGGTGAGTTATGAATCGTAAAATATGACAGTGGAGGCCCCAGACTGTTAAGCAACTGAAGTCGTATATCAAGAAAGAATGGGAAAGATTTCCATCTGCTAAGCTTAAAAAATTAGTGTCCTCAGTTCTCAAGCGCTTACTAAGTGCTGTTAAAAGGAAAGGTGATGTAACACCGTGATGAACATGCTGCTGTCCCAGCTCGTCTGGGATGTGTTGCAGGCATCAAATTCAAAATGAGTGAATATTTGAAAAAAAAAAAAACACACAAAAAAAGGTTATCAGTTTGAACATTAAATATCTTGTCTTTGTAGTGTATTCAATTGAATATGACTTGAAAGGGACTTGCAAATCATTGTATTCTGTTCTATTTACATTGTACACAACGTCCCAACTTTATTGGAATTGGGGTTTGTATTAGCAGGTATAGGGAGTGGATATGATCCAAGCTGAACAAAACTTGAAATATCAGCTTTGTTTTTATTGGCTTCACATCTTTATGTTTCCATGGCAACCTGGATGCAAGAGGACGCTGATGTGAATATTGCCGCTTTTCAATCCATAGCGAAAGTGCTTTTTCTGCTGAAAAATGAAAGCCAAGTTGTCTTTACAAGCTGTCTGGCTGTGCTACAAAACTGTGAAGGCTACACACCTGAACAATTGGACTCACCTTTCTCTGCTGATCAGCTGTTAGCCCCTCCAATCAACTGTTAGCCTAGCAACGCTAACTTCCAAACTGGCGTAACCCGTAATTCTCTGTGGGCTATCCAACATTACTCCGTTGGTCCTCTCTCCACCACAACCTCAGGATTATTCCCCGCCTGGCTCCTGTATCGCTCTCCTCTGCTGCTGTGGTTTCCCTGGGCTTGCGGGGATGTCAGATGGTTGCTACTCTGCCATTGCTGGCATGGTCTTCAAATACTCAGCGCAGGAGCTCCTGGACCTTTGCTGTAACTTCACCCTAAACTCTATCGCTGAGATTCAATTTCTTGGTCTTCTTCGTCACGCCCGCTATATGCACAGGGCCTCTAGACGCAAGTTAATTTATATGGACAATGCTATTCCCTGCAGCGCTGACTGTGGTGCTGAAATCCCCTCTGTGATGACTGACAGGCGCTCCATTGCACCGGCACAACGTCATCAAAACCACCGGTGCACACACTGAGCAATCTGAGACCCTTGACTTGTGTGAATAGCGCTGTTTCCTCCACATCCCCTGCATCAGCATCTGCGAACACTGCAGCTTACATGCTGCTGAATCCTCGTTCACTAAACAACAAAGCACTACTCATCCATGACATCATCACAGACAGGAAAATTGATTTTCTTTGCCTAACTGAGACATGGCAGCATCAGCAGGACTTTTTAAGTCTGAATCATGCCACTCCCTATGTGTAATCCAGAAGCCCCGCTGTAAGGGCTATGGTGGTGGGCTGGCAGTCATACATATAGCCGACATCCTGGTTAAACAACTTCCAGTGCTGAATGTCGCCTCATTTGAGTGTGCAGCCTTCTCTCTGGCTGGGCATACACAGCTACAGGTTGTCCTCATTTACTGCCCTCCAAAAGCCTCCTCCACTTTCCTGTCTGAGCTGTCTGAAGTACTCACCTCCATCTGCTCCATGTCTGCATCTACACTCCTGCTTGGTGATTTCAACATCCATGTGGACTCCACCAGCTGCCCCTTTATCTCTGAATTGATGTCACTTCTGGACTGCTTCAACATCACACAGCATGTTAAAGGTCCCACCCCTGTCAAAGGGGATCTAGTGTGCTCCACTGGCGCAGCTCCCTCCCATCAACAGTGCTTGGACCTTGCTGTTTTTGACCACTATGCCATCATTTTCACTGTTCCTGTCCCTGTGCCCAAGCAGCGCGTAAGTCATAACAACAACATCACATACAGGTACATCAAGACAGTGAACACTCTGGCCCTGACCAAAATCCTGGAAACCCACCTGGCCTCTGATCCCCTCGACACCTCACTGGATGGGCTGGTGGTCAACTATAATGCTGCTATCTCCTGGGGTCTTGACTTCCCTGCCACTCTTGAACCTGGACCTGGACTGTCTCCTATACCCATTCTGCCCCCGGTTCACCACTGAACTCTGTACCCATAAGACTACTGGTCGCTGCCTGGAGAGGCTCTATAAAAGATCTGGCCTCACCGTCCACCATGAAGCCTACAAAGTCCACGTTAGATCTTATAAAGAAGCTCTCTCCAAGGCCAAAACAAACTACTACTCAATCCTCATTGGAGACCAGCAAAATAACCCCAGAATGTTATTCTCCCCCATTAACTGGCTCCTTAGCCCCCTCCATTTCTCCCAGCTTTTTGGTGCCCCTGACCTCTGCTTCAGGTTCCTGGACTTCTTCCAGGAAAAGGTGGCTACCATCCACCAGCAATTCCTGGCATCTGCCACCACCCTACCAAATGCACCTCTGACACAGACAACTGATCCTCCCACTGTTCGCCTGCCCCAGTGGACCCTCTCCTCCTTCTCTCCTGTGGACTCTATTTCTGTTGCTAAGTTGGTCTCATAAAGCAAAAGCCTCCACCTGCTCTCTGGATCCCATGCCAACAACTCTGGTGAACTCCTACCTGCTTGCCCTATGACCCCTCATGGTGGACATTATCAACTCATCCCTAAAATCTGACATGGTACCGTCCCTCTTCAAAACAGCTTCAGTCACTCCCATCCTCAAGAAGCCAGGTCTGGACCCAGATGACTTATATAACTACCGGCCGATCTCCAACCTTCCTTTCCTAAGCAAAATCCTGGAAAGAGCAGTTGCCGCCCAACTCCAGCAGCACATGTCCATGAGCTCTATGAACCGCTTCAGTTTGGCTTCAGGGCACACAATTGCACAGAAACCGCCCTCATCAAGATCACAAACGACCTCCTCATCGCTGCCGATTCTGGCCACATCAGTATTCTGATCCTCTTGGACCTCTCAGCAGCCTTTGACACAATCTCCCACACCATCCTCCCTACAAGCCTATCTGACTACCTTGGACTCACTGGTACAGCACTCTCTTGGTTCTAGTCCTATTTCACCAACAGGAAACAATTTGTCACCACTGGAGACTCCAGTTCGACCCCAGCTCTAGTCAACCAGGGCGTGCCTCAAGGCTTTGTGCTTGGACCCCTGCCCTTCACAATCTACATGCTCCCCCTTAGTGAGATTATTCGCAAACATGGTCTCAGTTTCCATTACTATGCTGCACCAAACCATCCACCCAGCTACCCCCACAGTCACTGTGGATGACATCAAATCTGCTCAAACTAAACACCAATAAAACAGAGCTCATGGTTGAGGCCTCCAAGGAGAGAAGGTTGGAGATCTTCTCCTGTACGTGGACAGCTGCTCTAGCTCCCCATCCATGGAAGAACCCAACCTGGGTGTCATCCTTGATTCCACACTCTTTTCAATCGCACATAAAATCCATCACAAAATTAGCTTTTCATCATCTAAAAAACATCTCCAGACTCCGGCCCTCCCTCCTGAATCTGTGGCTGAGACCCTCATCCATGCATTCATCACCTCCCACCTGGACTACTGTAATGGAGTCCTGTCCAGGCTTCCTTCCAAAATCCTGGACAGGCTCCAGTATGTGCAGAACTCTGGGTCCTCACCCGCACCAAGCCCTGGCAACACATCACCCCCACTCTCACCTGCCTTCACTGGCACCCAGTTAAATCATGCATCACTTACAAAATTCTCCTCCTGACAAACAAATCTCTCCACCCGCCCCCCCCCCCTTTTAAAAGAGACCTAAAAACCCATCTTTTTAATAAAGCCCATCAGCTCTAGATCCAGCCCAGTAAAATCAATCAACTTTTCAATTTCTTTATCTTGTATGCATTTCTTTGTTTATCTATGTATTCTTTGTTTTGTTTGTTCCACCATTATTATTATTATTATTATTATTATTATTATTATTATTATTATTATTATTATTATAGATAATAGCCTTCAGCCTCCACTTCCCACGGTGAAGCCATTATTCCAACTGTGGGAATCTTTGGTTGGTGTTGTCATGGATGCTCCAGCTCAGACAGCAGTGATGACACTGCCTCACCTTCTTAAATCCCTTCAATCTGAAAGTTTGAAATATACCACACTTACATACTGACTGGAAGATCTGTCCATCTAATTCCTTTTATATTACCTTGTTTAGTAGTGCAAGAACCAGCTCTATGTCATTCTGACTCTGCTGGTCGGAAAGGCAGCCTTGGACCTGCTTCAGTGACAGCAGCAACTCCTCTAACTCTGCAGGAAAAACACAAGCACTCACATGAATTACTATGACTTTGAAAATGGTAGAAAAAAAATCCAACAAACTTTAAAACTAGAGAAGGCAAGTTCTTCAGTAGTTTTAAAGTTTGTTGGATTGCTGGTCAACAGGTTTTGAATGCTCCCTGTTGACCAGCTGAAGCCAAATGCAGATTGCTGGCTGTGAAAACTTTGAATAATGCCCACAATATCTAAAAACTGTGAAATAATGCAGGGTTTGTTGAAAAACTAAAGCCAAACTGAATTGGCTGTAATTTATATTCAAAGTCTCGTCTGAAGAGAATGAAGCTTTGTAATAGTTGGGTGAGAATGAAGCATTAAAACAGAATATAAAGCTTTGAGCCAAACTGCAACACTTGCTTGAATTTGTGTTGAAAAGCAGCTGATGGAGTATGAAGAGATGTTACAGTCATAATGAATCAAATACTCTGAAATCAGACGGAGAAATTCAATAAATCTCAATATGTCGATGATTGGGAACATTTATATATTTAAATGAAGTTCCTGGCTTGAATGAATGAAAAGATTATAGTTAAATATAGTTAAAATGTTGGGAAATATACTGTGTGTGTTTGTGTTTTTGTACATGCACTTATGCATGCGCTGTATATGTGTGGTCACGTGTGCATGCTTACATGCGCATATCTGACTGCATTTGTGTGTGTGTGTGTGTGTGTGTGTGTGTGTGTGTGTGTGTGTGTATTAAATTGACTCATCAATGAATCTGTCTGTGTTGGCCCAGTTGATCTCGGTTGCCATGGTGATGGTAACCAGGTTGGTCCTGGTAACGGACTGTGAGAGTTGATTTAATAGTTATTTCAACTGAGGCTCACCTCACTTTATCATGCTTCTCCCTCAAAAACAGTAACTACTATCACTCAAATAATGACATAGTAGAATTATGAGAGTCTCATGAGCGCTCTGTGAAATTTTTCTGTGTGTGGTCAAAAATGTCTGTTGTGGAGCAGTTTAGAAAAGTGCCTCCATATATTTCTTTCTCTCAATTTAATGGGACCTAATGCGGCAGTTGGTCTGTGTTCCTGTCGATTAAACACCCACCGAGCCAGACATTTTTGTCCGATTGCCCCCAGAGCTGTACCTACAAGCCGATGTCGTTATTTTTTTGCCGGAGTGAAAACTGTGGAAGGGAGGGCAAGTTGGAGACAAGGTTTCTGTATTTTTTGAGCTCATCCCCACTCTGTCAGTTGGCTCCTCCACTCTGGCTGTCAGCACTCCACCACATATACACTAATGCAAACATCTCAAAGTGGCTGAAAAGTTGCCAGTGTTTGAACTGCGACTGTGCAAAAAGTATGAATGCTGTGAAAAAGTTGAGGAGAGAAAGTCCTAATCTTTGTGAACGTTTCACAGTTTGAATGGATTTTCTATGTGGGGGTGTGAATGACTAGATGAGCTTTGAAAATGCGAATTCCTGTGTGAACACAGTGGGAATGCTGATGGCTGAAGCGATTTCAGAAATCTGCTGAATGTACTGCCGGAAATGCATAAATGACCAATGAATGGTCAAGAATTTGCAGAAAAAGCTGAAAAGGCAGGACGGCTGAAAAGTAATAGGCTAAATGGGCTAAAAAGTTGAACATTTTGATAGCTTAACATAAAGCCGAATGTTTCAAAAAGCTGAAAAGGCTGAGAGGCTGATTATGTGAAAAAGCTGAAAAGTTATAGGCTGGAAGAGCTTAAAAAGGTGAACATTTTGATAGTTGAACAGCTTCTCTAGCTGCACATGAAGCTGAACGTTTAAAAAAGCTGAAAAAGCAGAAATGCTGAAAAGTAATAGGCTGAATGGGCATTTTGATAGCTGAACATGAAGCTGAATATTTGAAGGAACTGAAAGGGCAGACAGATGAATATCTGAAAAGGTTGAAAAGGCTGAAAGAGATTAAAAGTTGAACATGTTGACAGCTGAACAGTTTCTCTTGCTGCTCATAAAGCTGAATGTAGGGAAAAAGCTAAAGTAGAAAGATGAATATTTTAAAAAGCTGACAAGGCAGAAAAGCTTAAAAGTAAAAGGGCTGAAAGAGCTCAAAAAGGTGAATGGTTTGATAGCTGAATAGTTTACTTAGCTGAATATATAGCTGAGTGTACGAAAAAGCTGAGAAGGCAGAAAGATGAATATTGAAAAAGCTGAAAAGGCTGAAAGGCTGACAAGTAATAGGCTGTATAGGCTTAAAAAGTTGAACATTTTGATAGCTTAACATAAATCTGAATCAGTATGTTTACACGCAGAGCTTAGTCAGATTACAGCCATAGGTTGACTATGCTACTCAATCGGACAACTGCAATTGTCTGAGTAAACATGCCGGTTAAAAAATCAAATTATTGGATGAAGCATGTCATACCCCAGTGCGATAGGTGGCGTTATACCCATTTCAACTAGGGGTAATAGAGCCACCTCCAGCTGATCTCTTTTCGTCACCAGCAACAACAAACACTGCCTCAGCATTCGAGAAAGATGGCGTACGAAGAGCAAGACGAAGCTACACCATTTTGTACATGGTGTACATGATAATTACACAAACTAGATGCCCAATTTTTTAAGGAGCTGAAAAGGCAGAAAGATGAATGTTTGAAAGGCTGAAAAGTAAACAGTGGAAAAGTAAGAGGGCTGAAAGAGCTTAAAAGGTGAACAGTTTCTCTGGCTGCACATACGCTGGAGCAGTAGCAGAGCAAAAGCTGAAAATGTCCCCATAAGAATGAATGGGAAAATGCCTCCCAAACTCCTGCGATTTTTAAAAAGTGTAATGGTTATCGCCAAAATATTATATATTGTTATATATTGATTAACAGGAGACAATGCTGAACTCTGTGATGTCTTTTTTATTTCTGTAGAGTGAAAAATGAGGGCACTAGAGCAAGAGACAAAACAAGTAGTATCTGCTCGCCTCCTGAAATCTAGGCTCAAAATTAACATTGTGGTTTATGGGGGAGTTGCTTGAGTGCTTGTCGCTCAAGGGCTTCTACATCCAAAAGTCCTACATCTGAAATAAGATATCAGATTTCCTACATTTCTATGTACATATTGTCTATGTGAGTAGAAGATGTGAGATCCAAATCAAGCTGAAGAGAATTCTTTCTCTAGTTTTTCCAGCTGCTCTCCACTCTAGTGATGATGTCATGCACTC